>NC_056736.1:359573222-359873222 GCF_019279795.1 Protopterus annectens
GTCTATTCATGTCACAGTGCCTCATTTATCAGTGTCGTTTGCAATCTGATATCATTTTACTGAGTTTGGAACCCTGCCACCATTTTATTTATATTAAAGTCACAAAGCACGCCGTGCTGGGCAGTGGTTTTCTGATTATTTTCTCTCAGTCAGTATCCAGATTTTACTTGTACTGTGTACATTCTTCATTCTGACAATGGTCTTACATGTCAGGTACACAAAATACTATAAATGTTTCCAAGGTGTTTATCAATGTAATTTTATGTGCATATGTGATACCACTAATGTTGTCCCCAGTTACCTATAGCTGCAGGTAATATGCTTTGGGTGTCCCTTCAGTAGATTATTGTACAGGTTAATATCTATCAAGAAACATTATATTATAAAGTGACACTCCTTACACAGATTAACCTTATATTATAAAGCAACATTCCTTACAGAACCTTAATTTTGTAAATATATGCCTCTGTGAAACAGGCATATTGTCAGTACCTGTACACATATCCTTTGCAATGTTTATATTTTCTGCATGTAAACAACAGTAAGCAAATCCAAAGGATGGGGAAGACAGAGACAGCAATGCTGAGATTGATGTTCTGGTGCAGACACTCAGGCAGTGCAGCCTATGGCAAATGCATAGAGGGGGAGGAGACTAACCACTGAGAGATCAGCTGTTGCAGTCTCTGCTACAGAACATCAGCATGGTGGGTGGTCTCAGCCACAGCTGTGCCAAGAAGAAATAATATAACATTGTACCTGAAACTTGGACCTCAGAGGGTGGGCCTTATGGTCTATAAGACTGACGGATGGACTGACTGACATGGAGGAGTTCCTTGTCTCAGTAAGAGGAGAAGAAGCAACAGTATTTATACGCAATATGGAATGTGATGCACTTACAACCTTGCCCTCCATGTCACTTAGGCATCCCTGTAGCATATGGTAATGTGTTTCCTATGGTGCTCTGTTTCATATACTGTCACATGTGGAAGTGATGAATGGCAACAAAAATATCTGTGGCTGAACAAGAGGCTAACGTCAGCAATTCTGCAGAGTCTAGCGATTACATAGCTATACAAAGTCATGAGTTACAGTCTGACGACACAATTACATTCATGTCTGATTCACTCTTGGGTGGAGAGCTACACTCCACAAAGGATGTAGGTACAGCCAGATATACACTGATAACCCCGTTACTCTTCTGGTTGATTGCACATCATCCCTTGTAAATGAAGGATGTTCTGTGGCTGACAGCCTCATAGATACTGTTGTTGCAACTTGCTTAGGAACTTCTGAGATATATTCGGCTTTTTCTGTGGACACAAGGGTAGTTGATGCCATCACCACCTACAGTTTCCCTTGACATGTTAGCATTTTGGATAAATAAGCAAATATCAAGGAGTATCATGTAGTCACAGTCTGCTGTCACACTGTCCTTAGTGTAGCTGACAAGTGTACATATGTAATTTATTAGGATGCTGCTCAGCAGCATCATGTGATGAAACAACTGGTTCCCCCCTATGGTACAGTGGTAGACATTAATTCAGCCAGCCCTGTCCTGTGTAGGATTTATAGTGCCATGAGTACTGCCAAGAGTAACAGTGTTGTCTGTGGCCAGAGTAGGGTATGAAGGTGGGGTGCATGTGTACATGGGCCTTTTCAGGGGCAGTGCTCAAAAGCACTGTCTGGAGCTGTCAGTAGACCTGCCACCCCACATCATAGGTAGCATCAAGTACCTCTCTCCTTCCATCTAGGCCTGTGTCCAAAAGTAGCACACCATCTATGCCATGGGAGGTCTCCAGCCCTCCCTCTTCATGCCACTGGAGTGACACCAAATCAAGGTCACAAAGTGGTAACCCACCTTTGTCACATAAGTTATCCATGACCTAATTTTTCAATCCCTCTAATATAGTTCCCAGCTGTGGCCATTTTGATATGTTCCTCCACCCAGTTTGTGTTGACAGTCTTGTGTTATTGTGTCTCTTGTCCCTTTCAAAAATGACAATGATTAACTCACATCCTCCCCCTTCTATTACAGTTAAGTGATGTGTTGTACACCGTGGGACCAAACCATGCACTGATAAGCATAATTTGATAATATATTGCAAGCATAATGTTTATTCCGTGTAACTCCCTTGCTTTGTAAACATCATTATCTATAGTTACCAACCAAATGTTGCCACCTTGCCACTGCCCAATGAATTACTGCATCCATCACTACTGATTGAGCTCAGATGTTCGTAAATTTTGTTGTCCAAGTTCCTGGTAATATTCTGATCCAATTTATTGTGGGCCACACTCTTCGTCTTCATTATGATATGTGTCATTCTTGCTTCATTCCTCCTTGAATTAAAAGAAATGTCTCTCTGCTTTGTTATCACTAGCTATCTAATCTCTATTAAAGAATAAAGTTTATATTGGCCAAGGGATGTTGCTGTGTGTGCTTTATTCATTTTTTACCTTCCCAAGTTTACAGAAACAAGGCTTAAAATATCTACTCGTGAGAGCACCTTAAACCAATTACTCTTGTGGTTTTATATAGCTATTTTTATATTTGCTGTTTAGCTCTAGAGAATTGAAACTGCCATTATTCTCTGTAACCTAGGAAACAAGGTTTCCAGATCTTAAATAATCCCGCTAGTGAATAAAAAGTACTGCAGTGACCACTCTAGGGGACTCTGAACAGGGTTTCCTACAATATTTGATACAATAACATAACTTTAAATTTATATCTGAATATGTGGTGCATATTTATAAGCTGACTTCATTAACTATATACCAACACATGTATTGCTTGCCACAAAGTATCAGACCTCCCTATTGAAGGCTTGCTGTACTCCCAACTTGGGATAGCAAATGGAGTTCTGGCCCTTTCCATCTACACTCTTACCAATATAGGTCTGGCCTTCTACTGATCTGTGATAAATTTCACCCAATTACTGTTCACAAAAGTTGGTACCACCATGTTTGTCTGTCTGATTACAATGAATATACATATTCTTTAGTCAGTTGTTAATACCAAGCATGGAACCAAAGGATCCTAGAAGTTAGGAATCTTTCTCCATCTTACTAGGCAAAAACAAAGAGCATCTAGTATTATTTGGAAAGACATGGTCATCGAGTGCAAAGCTGCAAAATGAAGACAAAGTTAAAAGCCTGTCCCAGTAATGTACAAGGATAAAAATCTTGACTATGACCCAGGTGACCTTAGTCTGATTAGCAGCTTGGGTACCTGCTGTAGTTGTAATATAACAGAAGAAGCCAGTCTTTGTGAGGAGAGGAATGATAAGGCTTAAGCCTGATCATCTTTCATTGGGTAGAGGGAAGGGCGTATGCCTGTGGTTACACCTTCCATGGTAGAATCCCTAGTGAAGGCTGATAATCACAAGTTGCTTGTCTTCAGCTGCCACTAGATGATCTCCTGTTCTCATTCAACAGGTCAACTGGACCCACTTTAGCCTCCTCAAGACTCCACTTGACATGTCTGGGGCCACTAAGGAGCTTGAGAATGTGGTGCAGCATAACACCACTAGTAAGGAATGTGTCTTAACCCCTGCCACCCCACAGCAGCCCTATGAGCTCTGCAGTCAGTGCCTATGTAAGGAGCCCACACACACTTCCACTCATGAACAACTTCCTGGCCAAGCAGTATATCTGCTTGCAACACTAAGAATACCAGGCTCTTAATGCTGCTAATACTAAGATTAAACAGCCGTCTTCCTCTCAGGATGGGCAAGCTGTCATTGGACAATCATGCAAATCTTCCCATCTGGTCCCTCCACCACCCATGCTGCTACACGAGTGCATGTTGTCTAGAGCACAGTAAGGGCTTTTATCCCTCTGCTCCATGGGGCAGAATGAGTCTTCCATTCTTAAGCCACTGTAGGGCTGTAAATATCTGGGTTATAATGGAAAACACTGGACTGCACCACTGTTTATGCTTAGCTCTCAGAACATTGTAGCAGTTGTTTAACATCTAAGAGCTGCTGCATATCATCTCGTCCACAGCTGTCAACTAATTTTCTCAAGAAACAGGGGCAAAGCTTAAAATAATGGGTAGAAAACCCATTAATGTTATGCATAACTCTCAGGTGTACCTCATTGTGAAGAATGTTCCTAATTTTGAGTCTTAAAAATGTTCCTCACTGTTTCACATTTGATGTTGATGCTACGCATTCAGTGTTAAGAATGATTCAAAATAATGTCACGGACAGCTGAGACATATGTTAATCAACAATGAAAACTTTTTACTTTTATAATATTTAGTCTTAGTAACAGCATCAGGTGATAAAGGAGAACACAGGACTTTGCATAACCACGTCACTCTGCATTCTGGATTTGTCCTTACACGTAGTCCAGTCTTCTCCATTATCTATATAATCTTCTGTAACTATTATAGCTTGTTACCTGTTCTTAAAAAAGCTTTTGACACTCAGTGTGCCAGTATATGACAGCTGGTTTTGCTTGTTTTATGGACCTAAATCTTCTTAATGTTCACAAGCATGGACCCTCAGAATGTCTCTTTGTAAAATTTTATTTAGCACTGAAAACAAACAGGTATAATAGCAACAAATGACAAATGACAATAAATAATTGAAAGTAAACATAAACACAGTTTTAACCTATTCGTCTTAAGGGAAAAAGACAAAAAGACCTACCTGACTGATGGTACTTTCAGTGACTATCAACTCACCAGGGATCACCCTCCAAATTTCCAGCTTGATGACTGCAGCAATGTTTAAACAGATGCAAATGGGGTAGTGGAAGAAGATGTTAGCTTGTGAACCCAAGTGGCTAAATATGCAAAATCTAAAGTTATATATTCTCTGGGAGAATGCTTAGCTGTGTTTGAAAATCAAGTATTCCCTTACCCCAAACATTGTATACCCTTAGAATTAGCATATTTAATTCTGAGGGAGTTGGGGTGCACCCTCTGAAGTGGAAGTACAGAGAGTATTGCCCACTTCCAAAAAGCAGTTTATGAAAATTTACTAAAAGTTTTTTGAATGCTGTTGGTTGCAGTGAGCAGCCACTGCTGAACTGACAATTACTGCGTATCTTCTTTGAGTTCACATGATTTCTAAATGTATTTATTAATATCTGTACTGTACTGAGTCTGCCTTCATTAAAGTTAAGAATGACCTGCTAGTTATGAGAAGTTATTCTGTGTGTTCTATTGTTGTCCTTGATCTCCTCAGCACTTGACACCATGGATTATGAGACCGTGATAAATTGCACATAGTCCCACTATGATGTCTCAACCATTGTCCTTCAGTAATACACCTCTCACCTCTTGGAATGCTATGACATGCTTGTCTCCTATTTCTCCCATATGTAGTCTTCTTGCAGACACCCTCAGCACTGTGGGGCACTGCAGGGCTCCGTCTTAGCTCCTTTGTTATCCATGATATATGTGCTTCCACTCAAAGATGCCATCAAAATGAATGATGCTTGGCTACTTCACTTCTTTTTACAAGAACTTTGGTTGGCTGCTACTTCTCTTGAAGACTGCTTAGATGCTGCACTCAACTGCAAGAGAATTATTCATTTGAAGCTTGATGCATAAAGACAGAGGTACTGATAGTGATGTGACTATGGAACACACTATGGTGCTATGGTTTTCTCACAAACTTTTTCAGGGAGAAATAGGCTGTCCCTCTTTACTAAACTAATGACCACAGCACTGTAATGCAACAGATGCTTCCACAGAGCCCAAGTGACAGCAGATGTTAAATCACTTTACTTTCATCTATCAAGCATCACTCGTTTTAATTACAGAACATAGCCACAGTCCCTCAGGCACTAATATATTTGCACCTGAACTGCCCAGCACCTTGGGTTCCCTAAAAGTGACATTGACCACCACTCCATGTAAGTCCAGATTTCTGGAACCAGACTGCTGACTAGCATGTGTCAGCACATTATCCCAAAGGTGTTGAGTTGTTACTAGTCTTCTGGTGGTGACAAGGACAATCTTCATGGAATCAGTGCTAATTTAATGAGCTCTACACGATCTGGGTCTTGCCTAAATTATATACAGCTTCTCCATCATATAGTCCATCAGTTCTATTCAACTGGCAGCAGACCTTTAGTGATTCCTAGGATGCATTTTGAAACCTACGATTGAAGGTTATTCTCTTATGAATCCCCTGTCCAGTTGAACTCAGTTCCTAATTTGTTGTGAATATGTCCCACCAAGACTATTTCTAGTGGGGAGTTTCAAGAAGCCTTTATATAGAACAGTCCCTTTAAATACCTGTAGATCACCAAAAGAGAACAGAACGCCAAATTTATGTGCCAAAAATTCAGAACCAAAAGCAACCATATGGAAATTATGCTGTCCCAAGGAATCACACACAGCAATCTGAAAGCTTTCACCCATAAATCATAATCTGTTCAACTCTTTAATAAGTAGCTGAACATTAAAGAAGTGGAACTAAACTAATCAAAAAATACATGAGCAAACAACTATATTAACCCTATATACCAGTGTAATTTTTTTTATTAGTTTAGCCTTACTCTCTATTTCAAACATTGAGGTAAGGCAATTTGATTGCCAGACCTAATTTTATTCTATGTTATTATCAAAGCAGTTTTAGTTAACCATTGTTTTTTTTTTTTTTTTTAATTTTATCACTTTATATTCTCTGGGATACAAATTTAAAATATATAAACTCTGATTTAATGAACATAAACTAAACTTTTATTTCAACATTTTATCAGCACATTGCAGCTTGCGCAAATGACATGCATCACCGTACATTTTCCACGTGTCTTATCAGATCTGTATTAAAATTTCTCCCCATGCTATTTGAAAGCTATTTAGCTAAACCCAACTGAGTTGATTTCCATAATCTTGTCTGTGATCCATTAAAATGTATCACTTACAAGTACCGCGGTGGTGCAGCGATAGTGTTGTCGCCTCACAGCAAGAGGTACTCCCATTTGATTCTCGGCTGGAGCGCCTTCTGTGTGGAATCTGCATGTCCTCCCCATGGTCGAGTAGCATTCGAAAGACATGCGTGAATGGGTGTGCCTTCGTTAAAGGTTGGGCATCGGGCTGGCAACTCGACATCGTAAAAATCTGCTGCCAATCATTAGCGGATCGGAGTTCCTCTGTGGCGACCCCTAACCGGGAAAAGCTGAAAGAAGAACAACAACTTACAAGTACTGTAATCCACATTTCACACTCAGTATAAGCACTCTGATCCACTGCATCTATGGTATCCATTTCATTAGAACCTGGCCAGATTCTGTCAGTATTCTTACCCAGTCAGTTCTGTCCTCCGCTTAAGATCACATCCCCACCATTTTATTTCAGCTTCCTCTACCTCTGGAGCCAAATTAATTTTATATATTTCTTTAACCTTTGTTTACCAGGAAAGTCCAACTAGAACAGAGCCCATTTTCAGTGGAGTTCCCAGGAAGAAATACTCCAAACTCTTGTCTTTGGAATGTGGGAGGAAACACATATGAATGCAGGGACGACATGCAGACTCTACACAGAAGGCTCCCCAGCCAAGAATCAAACCAGAGAACCTCTTGCTATGAGGTGGCAATGCTAACCAATGCACCACTGCATCAGTATAATAGCTAACTTTTCTGGACATTTACAAAAATAAGATATCCTTCAACATGTCTCTTCACAAGAGTCATTCTGCAAGTTTTTTTTTCACATAGTGTCTTCTTCTTAACCTTATCTGAAACCCCTTTCACCTCTTTCCAGCCCTGTTTCAGAATTGATGCCCCTTTCTCTCTCTGACTCACCTGTGTCCCCTTTACTACACCTTTAAAAATCTACAGTATAACTGTGTTTGCTTTTTCTACTGCCTCACATATAGTTTTAGCATCCAACCTTTGCTAGGGATTGCCTGCTCGTTTTCCCCCCGGTCTTTTGGATACTTGCTAAAACTTTATCCACTCCATTAAAGCCTTTTTAAGGCAATGTCAAAATGACGAAACTACCAACATAGCAAAAAAAAAAAAAATCAAAGCAACCTTAAGGTGTTAATGCTAGGAGCTTAAACAGGAAACTCAAACTGCACATCTTACAAACACTAAGTACTCCAGCAGTGCAAGACTACAGTGCCTTCATCACTTTTAGGCCAATAACAACACAACACAGGAGCTAAAGGTGGAGGTGTCTCAATTTATATAAGCAACAAATACAACTTTATGTTAGTTAAATAGGTGATGCAGTTGATCCACATCCAAGTATCCATAGATAAGTGCCCTGGCTAGCTACAGGTCACCCTCTATGACCAATAAAGCTCAAAACTTGTACCTTGACCTACTGGAGGTACTCAACATCCAACCAGACATTGCTTTCTTGGGATATTTTAACTACCCAGTATAGACAGAGAAATGTACACTGCCTCTAACTCACTGCCACAGTGTTTCCTGGACTTTGTCAACACAAACACCCTGGACCAGACCGTGCACACTCCAACCAGGTGCTCAAACATTTTAGACCTGGTACTCATTAACATGACTGAACATTGCACACCCCCCACCCCACCCCACCCCCGTGCACATGTCAGGTCATCATTGTTGAGGTCAGATCAGAAAGCTAACTCCCTCAAAATAAAAATCAACCCGGAAGACATAACTAAACGAGTAACAGTTAGGAACTATTCTAATGCTAACTACATCCTGCTCAGTGATATTTTCTCAAAATTCAAGGCTCCTGCAAACCCCAAGAACACAGCTGCCTATGCAGAATTGTTCAAAGAAATCCTGTAAAACATGTAAGTGGCTGCGCTAAGGCTGCTGTACCCACCAGAAGCAAGCTCAGATCTATCACCAAAAACAAAGCCCACTGATGGAATCATTACCTTAACAGAGTCAATAACAAAAGATAAATGTCATGGCCAAAATCAGAAAAAGGAACTCCCACAAAGACAAGAGCCCTCTGATTCAACTAAACAAGAAACTAAGATGTCTAATAAGGTCCAACAAGAGCAATTATGAGGTCAGGATAGCTTCTCAGGCTAAAGACAATCACAAAGCCTTCTTCAGCTATATCAGGAACCTTAAAGGCAGCACACAGCAGTGAAGAGAACTGGTGGTAAATGACACAACCTTCACTAACCAAGGTGACACAGCAAATCTTCTATCTGATAAATTACCTCTAACTTCGTCTTCCCATTCCCCACTACCCCTTGTGAAATCCCTTCTAGCATATCTCCCAACTATCAACAGGGGAGCAGGTCCTGGCAGTGCTCCCTAAGGCCAAAATCACTGCTTCAATGGGTCCTGACAATATGCCTGGCTGCCTCATAAATAATTTCAAACATGACCTAGCAGGACTACTAGAGGCACTGTTCAGCTACAGCCTCAAAACAGATTATGAATTTAGTGAATGGAGGGGCCTCAACAGTCATCCCTCTCCACAAGAGTGAACCAGCAACTGACTCCAGGAACTGCAGACCCATCAGTCTGATAAGTCTAATATGCAGAGCCGTGGAGCAAATAGAAATGATCAACAGGACACTGGCAACCTACAGACATTGGACCTATCCCAGTTTGGCTTTGTCGAGGGAAGGTTTTGCCTGCTCAACCTAGAAGACTTCTTTAAGAGGGTCACCAAGGCTATGGATGAGAAAAAATAGTGCAGACCTCTGACCTTGACCTGGCCAAGGCATTGAATACAATACCCCACTCAGGTAATGTTGACAAACTCTCATATCTAGGCATAAATCCTTACATATCTCATTGTATTGCTAGCTGGATCACAGATAGGACTCAACAAGCCAGGACTGATGAGACCACTTCCACCAGGAGACCTTTCACCAGTGAGTACCCCAGGGCTCTATGTTGGGTCCACTCCTGTTTAGCATCTATTTGTCATAAGTCAAGAGTAACGTTGAAGGCCTCTTGCTCACCATGTTCATAGATGGCTATAAATAATGAGCTATCAGATTCCCCCCATAAACACAAACATCCTACAAGAGGGTCTAATGCAAACAAATGATTGGTGCTAGAGTCAGGAATTAAAACTCAACATGAAGAAATGCATTATAGTGCCTTTTGGGAAGTTGTCCACCCAAGCTAATTACTCCATTGATAAAACATAAGGCACATAAGACATCCTCAGACCCATCTCTGATTGATCACTTGCACATCTGCAAAACAAACAGCACCAGGATCACTAGATCCAAGGACCTGAACTTCACAAGCGACATAAATAAAACATGCTAGAGAGCCTGATGTGTGTCTCAAATAATGTCAACATTATGGAACAGGCTTCCCATCCATGTGAAGTGGAGGTCATCCCTGACCATTTTCAAGTGAAACCTTGATCAATGGATAGAAAATTGTAAATTCACCCCCAGTCTGATCCCCCCATGTTTCTGATGGACAGAGGCTAACATAAGTTAACTAATCCCAACTAACATGCCCCTGTCACCCCACATAACTTTTAGCTATTTCCTTACTAATTCCCCCACCATACAGGTGCCCAATGTACTCGAGGACAAAACTGAGTTGGGTTGCACAGCTAGGTTTATAAAGACCCTGGTGGTCGATAGCCTAATACAAAACTATGGACCTATCACGCATTAATGAGCACATATAAGACACCCCCCCCCATTTGTTATTTTTCTGCAGCATCCTCCTTACCTCTGTCCTCTTTCTTAGTGCCCCAGCATTCTTTAACTACTGTTGTATTTCCTCATTAGCTTCAACATCTTTGCATCTTTTTTCCAATCAGATCACTGCCTGCAGGAAACAGCCTGTTAAGTCTGCCTTATATGCACAGCTGGTATTCTACAGTCTCACCCACTTTCCCACTCTTCTCATCCAAATAATCCCATACATTCTTAAAATCTGTCTTCTATTCCACTCTCAATCATGCATGATTGCTATGTATTTTATGCCTCCACCACACCGTCTGTGTAAATCAATACTTCCTTAGTTCAGGTCTGGCCTCTTGGAGCTTTCCACTGTGTCCCAGACAACTTGTCCCAGTCTACTGGTACAGATGCTGGAGAAACAGAATAAGGGGAGGATGACAGTGAATGGCTGATACCAGCTTGCCCATCATAGGGGATGGTGTCTGCCTCAGCTCAATCCAATAGCAGCATTAAGAGCTTGGTTAGCTGCATGGGGAAGAACAAAAAAAATACTTCCTTACTTCAGAAGTATAAGTAATTCCCACACCCTGTTGTCTATCTGAATACCTGACATTTTCATTTAAGTTCTCTTCCTTCATAATCTTTTTGACAATCATATGTAATTAAATCATATATCACCATCTTCCTTTCTGCCCTGCAATGAGTTTATTTTGAATAGCCTCTGATTTTCAGCTTCTCTTTACTTGTATTACTCTCACTGTCTTACTCTGAACCCTCTATAATTCTCTTTCTTTATCCCTGTATGGTCTCCAGCACTGACGACAGCATTCCTGTCACAGCTTTACATATGTCTTTTTGAAGGGTATGATAGCATATGCCTTTGGATTTCATTATTCCAAAAATACAGCCCAACATTCTATTAGCCCTGGCTATCTGTTTCTCACATTGCACCTGATGGTTACCATCTCCATTTCTTTTTTCTGATCAGTCATCTAGATTATGCCCACCCTCCCCGAGTTTATACATAGCTTTCAATTTACTATATCAGGATTGCAGAATCTTAAAGCTTAAAACTTAATAAGAGTAAACCTCAGTTGCCACATGTTTGCACACTCTGTTATTATTTCAGGCCCCTTATAGAGATGCTGTCCATCTCTAACTACAGTCTCTATCTTGGTGCCTCCAAACAATATGACCCACTATGAATGACCATTGTCATATCTGAGATGACATCATTAAAAAGTGCCATTACCAATATGGATCCCTATGCCTGCATTACTAGTTTTTCTCTCCATATCTCCCTTCCTTAAATATTTGCTTGTCTTCCCTACCAAGTCCCTCTCCAAATATATCAAATGTATACACCTGCTACTTATATAATTTTTGCATGTCAGTTCATTATGACATTCCTTACCTCTCTACAATACAAATATTTAGGACAGTGCAGTGGTGCAGCGGTAGTGTTGTTGCCTCACAGCAAGAGGTTCTCTGGTTCGATTCGCGGCTGGGGTGCCTTCTGTGTGGAGTCTGCATGTCCTCCCTGCATTCATGTGGGTTTCCTCTGGATGCTCCAGTTTCCTCCCACGTTACAAAGACATGCATCTGGAGCCTTTCTCCCTGGGCCTCCACTGAAAATTGGCTTCATTCCAAGTCAGACTTTCCCGGTTAACAAATGTTAAATAAAAATAAAATAATAAAATTTAAATGTCTGACATCCCACATCTGTAGCAAGCTTTAGGCTGCCCTGTGTACCCACTTTACTCTGGCTCCCTTAAAACTTTGTTCATATTATGCTGGGTCTAATTCATATAGGAAATAGAAATGTTTAATTTTACAGTCACATATTTCAATAAGCCCTTCTATTGTGATGTATGGGTTAAATCATGAATGTTTCCATTCACATTTTATGTGAAACTAAGATGTAATTGGTAATTTGTAAGTTGGTATTATGAAATCTTTGAATCTTGAATCCTCATTGATACCCTTGAGTAACATATCAACAGAAAATATATATGTTGAAGAGTCAAGTTTGTATCCTTTACAACTCTCAAAATGCCATCATAATTTCTAAGATGTCCTGTTGCTTAAGGTTTAGTTGTTTGAGCTTTATTACTTGAGGCACTGTTTGTATTTCTGTTCACTTCTTATGAGTTATGTTTCATTGCTCAGTGTCTTTGTTTTCTCCAGGCTCACAGACAGTTTGATTTTTTTAATGTTGAGAATGAGATTTATATTTATTATCACCAAGCACTCTTCTACAAGTGCAGTAACCACAGAATAAGAATAATACATTTCCCCCCTAAAAAAATGCTTTACTTTAATTTTACTGTGCTTTTACTGTGTATTGTTTTATGTGAATGATGTATGGGCCTATGTGCTTTGTATGGGCTTGTGTGCTTTAAGCATTTGGATACTGAAGTGGTCGGTTTTGGAGAATTTCATCTGGGAAACTATATGAGCTGTATAGTTTCAAGGATGCATAGTGAATAATAAAGTATAAAATGCTACTGATTTATACTTTTTTCAAGTATAAATTGATGAGATGCATAATAATTATTTTGACATTCCAATAAAAAGTAATAGTCAGTATTGCTAAGGGAGGACAGTATGTCAACCTGGCATTTATGAGAGTGATTTGTGAGAAAAAATATGAAAGGGCATTTTCCATACATTAGGAGATAAGCTGTTTGTTGCAAAACGATATGTGGAACAAAGAAGATGAAGGGCTATATGCTGAAGAACTATTTCTGGTCAGTCTGGAGTACTGAAATTTAAATCCATAATAATTAGGAATGTATACAGATATTTCAATTATGTAAATTCTAATAAAAGATCCATGTCAGATTTAAAAGCAGTGAGAGGATTAAAAGTGCTATCAATGACAATATATAGTTGCTAAATAAAACAGATGCACCATTAAGATTAGTTTTAAAATATGTAATAAGTTTAAGATTTCTCTGGTTAATGAGTTTTTCAAATAAATTGCTACAACATCAACTGAATATTACCTGATTTCTGTAGTATGTATAGATTCAGAATTGAACCCAATAACTGATAAAGAAACCATGTTTCTCTGACAGTTTAAAGACTGAGCTGATAGTCTTTAACCAATCGACTCCATTCCTCAAGTTTGCTCCTCAGGCTTCTAGCATTTTTATTCAACATAAGTAGCTGTGTTTCACGTAACTAATGTCTATTGGTTGTCTGATTTATTCTAAAAACATTTCATATTTGACTTGGAAATCTGACTATTATTAGAACTCAAGCTGGACTTATTGTAGTCCATCCTGTTTATAAAATTAAGTTTTGCCAAAAACTTGAACCTGCAAACTGAAAGTTAGCAGAAGTTCATTTCATCGTTATGGTGTCATTTATCCTTCTAACAGTATCATTCAAATGAGGATGACAGTGTAGTCAGGGGAATTTGCCATGTGATAAACTTTTATTCATTTGCTTCTGAATGGAAAAAGCAAGGTGGAGAATCTAATTTACTATATACTTCTAATGAGAAAAATATGTGTCATTTGCACCACAAGAAAGTATATAGGAGCAGTATGCATGAATGACTGGGGACTTTGTATTAGGTATTTTACTAACAACAAATATTCAAAGCATTTATACACTGAAGTACCACAGGCAATTGTAACGTCCCTGAGCAGTGGCAGATTAAGTATACCTTGCGTCCCAGACTTTTTAAAACCATGCCCCCCCCCAAAAAACTTTTTTGAACATGCATAATTACATGTATTCCCTAAGGTTCACCTTATTGATTGTTTTAAATATATACTTATTTACCAGATAATTTTACATTACATTTATTGTTTAATAAAGCAAATTTTGTTTAAATATGTTTTCAGTGTGTAGTCTTGAATATTGTTCTACAAGAAGTGAAACTAATTTTACTAACCAATAATAACAAAAGTACCCATTTCAGAATAGTTTAACTATAAAAGACCACTCAAACTGCCGTCACTATAATACACGAACATCCATGCTTATCTATTACAGCCTCTTTATTAATTGTTTACACTTCTCATGTCTGTGATAAAAAAAGTGGCCACCGTAAAGTATTCCAACTTGCTTAACACAAATGCCCTATACTTCTTCAAATCCAGACTAATGACTATTTAATTTGATCAACACAGCAGATGTCATTTTTACTTACAGCCAGCCACTGTACCACATAATATTCAAGAGCATCATGCTCCTGAAATAGCAATGAGCAGAAAATCCATTAATTGACTGATCATGTGTATCATCCTCCCCCACAGAGCTCCTCAACTTCAGCTGCTTTGAACAGGGGTGTGACAGACTGCTTGTTTATTTATTTGTTTTCTTTTCTTGTGTTTTTTTAAGTAAATAAAGGTATTGCTTTTTATTTAAAAGTATATATTATGTATATTCTGCCTGCAGCACTCCATTCAAAGCAGCTGTAGCTGCAATGTCTTACTCTTGTGTTGACCATGGGCCTCTCTGGAGCTGTGGTCCTTCAACAGCTGCCGATACCACCCCTGTTGGAATTTGAAGCTTTCAGTTAGGTCTGCATGAATATGCCATGCACATATAGAGACTTTAACAGTACTACTCACCTCAAGTTGCAGATAGTATACTGCATTTGTCCTAAACTCCCTTCCCGTTAAGTACAACAACACCAGAACTATTTTACCAACCACAACCTTAATAGGCAGGGTAAATAAAATGTGTTCATTATCATTATTTATTGTTCACCTTTGTTCTTGTATATTGAAATTCCATATGTAATTATATGTACATTCTTTAAATCAGTTATTTAATATTAAGCATTTGTGATGATTGATTGCAACAATGCCAAATGTTATTATCTCAGATCACCATCAAAAATGCTCTCAATTTCATGCAGTCTTACATCATTAGCCAATATCAAATAAATACTCTCAATCTGTGCTAGCCATAGACATGAAACAACAACCATACTCATCCTGTATCCATTATCAGTTTGACTTACCCCAGTCATCCCTAACCTTACCTATTTGGATATGCCCAATATAAGACACCTGAAGAGCTTGGTTCAACATCCTCCTACAAGACAATTATAACTTCCCCCTCCAAAATATCCATCTTCCCAGAAGAGTATATTTCAATTAGTTGGGTAGCATACCTTTCTCCTTGAAATCAAAACCAGTGGGGCATGATCCCAGATACCTACTGGTGACCATGGCACCTCCCCCACAAGTGCACCTCTGTATCCCATCATTTCACATCTTATGGCATAAACACCATCATCTAGCAAAGACCATGGTCAAGCCTTTCTCTGTCTGGCAAGGAAGCTAAGCTATCCCATGAACTGGACCTTTGTTTATATGACAGAAAGCATCAGCTATCCTGTAGTCTTAATGGCATCTAGTTAGCAACTTCCTGTCAAAGGAGGGAACAACCTTGAATTTCACACCCTGAAATAAGGAAAACAAATTTGCATCCTGCTCTAAGATATGATATGCACAAACTACATTGCTTCCATTAACCTATCTACCTAACGTCTTCTGCCTTCTTTAGTTGTGTGGCTTCCAGTGAAAGGGTTGTTCAGTTTATGCTAACTTTACTGACTCCTGTGCAAAGAGGCATAACTAACTGAAAAATGTGCTTGTATTACCTTATTGCCCTGTTATTCCCTTCCTGTGTAGACCCCACCTTATATGCCTGATTTAGAACTGAAACACTGTATGTTTGAACACCAGACCTTTTCTTTTTAGGCATAACCTATAATTTCCAGTATCATAATGGAGGAAGGGAGCAAAGTCTATGCAGTATGTTCCCAAATTCCAGTTTTCTCAAATTGAAGCATTAGGTACAGGTGTGCAGCTGATACATCAAACACATGTTGAAGTTTGTTTTAGAGGTGAGAGATACAGCACAATATGAATATAGCATGCCAATATGTCTTATTTATCCATTGATGAAGGTTTAATTCTTTTAAGCAGGTTTTTGAGGTATCATTTATTCTGCAAAAGAATAGGAGGTCAAAGAGAATTGGATCTTTCATGCTTCTAAAGGCTAGACACCGGTCTCCTTGGAGGAATCTATAATAGACTGAGAACAGAAAGAGGGTTGTCACTTTGTCCTGATAACTATGATTTTTGAGAACACTGATCTTTTTTAGTTATGAATATCTAAGGTCTCTCAGGTTGAGCTATATGTTTAGACAAATACATGGCAAAACGTGTATTATATTCAATAATGGGTCTGATGGGATACAACTAAGAGGGGAAAAAAGACTTCCTTGGATCTGGTGATGTGTTTGGAAATCACATGAGACAGATACAAGGCTATCCAAGCTACTGCACTGATATATTGCTTTTTCACAGCCTGACAAATTCAGAAAATGCTTCCAGGCACATGATGCAGTCTATTTTCTGGCAATATTAGCAGTCATTTATCAGACTGATGGACATGGGCCATGTGATTTAAATCTGCACTATTATCTACAATAATGGAGTGGTACAAGCTTAGAAAATCTTGCCCATTGTGGCAAAGAAATGATGTCCAACAGGGGCATGTTGGCATGATTCAAAGTATTAGCACAAAACAAACTAAAATATAAAATCTATATGAATATAAATCAATATAAACTGTTAAGGAAGTGAAGCTTGGCCTTAGCACCATGTAGGAAATGAGCACTGTTACCCTGGGCTATACACTGACACCAACCACTACTAAATAGGCTCCACACTGAATAACTACTGGTCAGAGTTATAGACTCCTCCTTCCCAGGCCCCTTCCACACCTTCATTTGAATTCAGTGCCTTACAGTTTAAACTTATCCACACTAACTGCAAGTTGAATAAACTATTACATTCACACACAGGCGTGCCCACACACACACACACACACACACACACACACACACACACACACACACACACACACACACACACATATTATAATTTGCAGAAAAGATCAATAACGCCCTTCAGTATTATAATCTCCTTTGAAATTAAAATTTCAGTGAATGGTACACCAAAAAGATCATTGACAACTTGTAGGTAAACTAGGCAAACATCTTGGAGAAAGCAAATACTTGGTGTTCTGGAAAAACATAAGTAGTTCATTTCTCTGAGGTGTGGCCACGTCATTGTTTGCTCATAGGTACATAGATTAGTACTAGGATAACTGCCCTTGTGGGCCATTTTAAGCCTAGCCAATTACCCCATAGGAGAATCAAACCATGCACCTTGTGTCTCTAAAGTAAACACCTTAATCACTATGCCAACCTCCCAACAGTACTTGGTTAGCTGTTCTTGCAGGCCATTTTAAGCTTAACTAATTTCCTTTCTAATATGAGAATCAAACCCTGTACTTTTTGTTTTGTGAGGTAAACACCTCAAGCATTATGCCAACCCCCAAATGTGCTTGTTTAAAGAAACATCACATCTCAGTTTTGCAAAGGTTTTGGCAAGATTTGGATGACTGATAACCTAGATGGGCAGTATTGAACCATGGATATGTGTACTGTGTGACTCATTTACTACAGTACTGCATTAATCTGCTCAAGTATAATCAAAGTTACATGCGAACACCAGAAAATAAAAAATATGATATCCCATTGCATTTGCAAACACTACAAAAGCAACTGGGTGAATTGTTTAGGAAATACTCTGTGATCCAGAGTTGCTTAAAAACAAGCAGACATGAATACTTATGTGCATCCCAAGATTTAGTAATGGTGATATTGTAATACCCCCATCCACAAAGTATTTTTTAATATTTTATGGCAAGGTCTGGGAATATAAGCTGCATTACATAGACTAGCATGCAGTGTCTTGTAGTATTGAAAGGTTTTGTACATTTGTACATATGTACTTTTGTAAGCTGTCAAAGAGCATGTAAGAAGGGCAGTAACCCCTAGCCAGAGCATTATGCTATTTAGTAATAATAAACTTCCTCATAGCACACTTAGCAAAACTGCTTGCAATAAGGGTGAGAATATGCTATTTCTGATTACTCCTCTGTGTTTCCTCTATGTTTTTATTAAATAATTAACTAGTAATTATAATATGTAAGATGGGTTCTCCCTTTTAACTCCCCTCTACTCCATGCCATGGAATACTTTTTTCTACTAATGTTATAAGACAATTATTTATTATTACTAAATAGCATAATGCTCCAGCTAGGGATTACTGCAGCAACTACCACAGGAAAGTGCCGATTTTCAATAGTTAAGGGCAATTCAGAGACATGTAAATTAGCTGATAATGAGGTCTGCACTGCAATACATAGATATCCAACAAAAATATTTTATCTACAAGTGGTTAAGGTGAAATTCCTTGTGAATCAATTTGCTGAAGCACAAGATGTATATGAACAGAACATTGGTCACTGTTTTCCAATGGAAATCATTGCCAGTATGATTTCTAGGCATGCACTGGCAATATTTGCCTTCCTTCAGGAGATTTTGCCCTTCATTAAGTTGGCAAAATTGTGATATTGGTATACACAAGTTTGGTGGGGGGGGGGGCCTGCCCCCATAAGGGGTGGGAGGGAGTCCTCATCAGAAAAAAACTTACACTATACTTTTTCACCCTTTTATGTTTCAGGCATTAGTTTTCAGTGTTTCTGATTCTTTAGGTTTTGCCAGTCAGTGTTCCATAACAGAACCCAAAAACATATGCCATATGTGAATTGGCAATACTTCCATGTGCATGCCATGTTCAAATGACTGCGCATGCATCCTTGGTTAGTTTGATGCCCCTTTCAGTATTAGTTCCTTTGCCTCGGGCTACCCCATAACCCTAAATTAGAAGGCATTTGCTAATCATTTAGTAAAATCCTTATGCTTCTTAAAGTTTTTCAAGCCTGTCACTTGAAGTATCCAGCATATCATTTTTATAAATATTTCAATGGCAACCATTTTAGCAGAAATTAAGAAAATTTTGAACAGAACATAAGATCATGAATGAACATTTGCTAAAATTAGTGTTTTATGCAGATTTGACAAACATTTTAGCAGAAATGAACGATACTGGAATCAGAACATAAGATCTTAAATGGACCTTTGCTAGAATAAGTGTTTTATGCAAATGCTACACACACACACACACACACACACACACACACACACACACACACACACACACACACACACACTCCACAACAACTGTGTTCCTCTACCATATCCCTGTTAGTTATTACAGTCACCTCACAGGTTGCTATTACTCACAGAAAATATGAGTAGTTGGTCTTTTCATGAATGGTAATCATTTCTCATTCCTTCTTCAGTGACTAAAGAATAGAAAAACTATAGAAACAATGTGCACAAATAAAGATACAGTACATAACTATACTATAGTTAAATCATACTAAACTACTTGGAGTTATCATTGACGATGAATTAAAATTTGATAGTCATATTTAACAAAGTATAAAAACGACCCACCAGAAACTTGGACTTCTTTTTTGTAATCAAAATTTCTGTCACCCACCTCCAAACCCTCCCTCGCTCAGGCCCTACTCCTACCCTGCCTTCTTTACGCTGCCCCTATCTGTATTCATGTTCAAACATCTCTTATCACTAAACTAGAACAAACTTATATCAAAATTGCCATATTTGCCGCCAACCTTCCTTACAAATCTCACCACTATCTTGCCCTTAAGTTACTCCAATAGCCATAATTCTCCAAACAGCTACTTATAACCCAGCTACATATTGCACACTATATCCTATGTGAACCCTCATCCTGTCCCTCCATCTTTAATTTAGTCTCCCTCTATAACCCCCTCTTACAAATACTCTGTAGCCCATGTTTGGAACTCACTGCCTCTCTACATAAGAAGCATTCAGCATAAATACCTGTTTAAGAAAGAACTTAAACTTTTTCTCCTGAAGACTTGGTCGTGCCCTTGTCAGACCCCCACTTGAGCCAGTCTCCTCCCTTCTCATCTGTCTGCTTTTCCCTATCGACTCTTTGTCCTTCTTGTACTTGGTCCAGCAAACGGTATTTATACTGTACTCCTTAGTGTAATATTCTCTAAACCTTTTAATTGTTAAACTCTGTTCATACTGTACTACTTCGTACAATATTCTCTAAACCTTTTAATTGTTAAACTGTATTCATACTGTACTCCTTAGTGTAATATTCTCTAAACCTTTTAATTGTTAAACTGTATTCATACTGTACTCCTTTGTGTAATATTCTCTAAACCTTTTAATTGTTATTTGGCCTATGCTATATACTGTTGTTCACAAATTTTGGAAATTGTACTTGTTAACTATTATTTTACCTATGCATTGTACTGCTGTATACAAATTTTTGACTTGTACTATATTTCTGTGACCCTTCTTTAATATTTTGTAAATATCATAATTGTATTATTTCTGGAGCTTTTTACCGGGTCTCCACTGAAAATGGGGTCCTGGCTTAGCTGGACTAACCCAGTTAGCAAATATCAATAAATAAATAAATCAAAGTCAGATTTATGCCTGATTTCATTCTATAGTCATCACAAGCTATATTTTATATTCCTTATGAAAAAAAAGTTCTCATCTTTTTTTTTATTTGATTATTGAAGCATCTGATTTTAGGCAAGCTATTAATGCAAATGATATGCAAAATTCAAAACTATTTTATTTATTAGGTTGCCTATGAATTTAAACCTTTCTGAGTGGACTGGAAGTACATTAAAAGGTTATGAGTAGTTTACATGTAGAATTTTAACCTTGCTGACTAATATCTTTAACACATGGTTAAATGAACTTTGCTCACAACCTCATGAAAAATCAATAGTATGAATACTTCTAACAAATAGTTTCAAAACTCTTCTTTGATATTTAGTGTGGAAATTTCCTGGCCAGAGTATATAAATGCTTGCGCAGTCCAGTTGTTCTACTATATCAGATTGTTTTCTACTTAGGATTTGCAAGTGCAGAGAAAAAATATTTCTGATCCGCCATGAGGCCAGTTCTGGAAGCCTTGTTTCTGTGTTGCATCCTCACATTTGGAATCAGCTATCCCATGTAAGGTTTAATTTTGTTATCCAGTAAGTTTATGCAAAATTTAGATAATGCATTATTTACAAAGTTGAAGGGTGAATTCCAAATCTGTATAGTTTATGGAATGTCTGGTGCAAATATTTTGTTTACAGGTTGCAGTATGAGTAGCATAACCTTACCATCTACCTTCTTGGCACCCCAGATATAGTCATGGTGTCCTTGAGTATGACACCAGACTGTAGCATCCTATGACTATCGGTACAAAATTAAGGAAAGCACACTAAAATAGTACAAAACACATCCTTCATCCACATTTCCAGGTTGTCTGTAAAATGTATTTGTTTATTTATTTGACATTTGTTTACCGGGAAAGTCCGACTGGGCATGTGCCCATTTTCAGCAGAGGCCCTGGGAGAAAAGCTCCAGAAACACATTAGCATAGTTAAATGTTTACATTTTTACATAGAAGTTCAGGTAAAATACAATATAGATACAATCATCACTGTCAACAAACAAAAATAGTTGTGTAAATAACAAATTCATCAAAAAAATATCTAGTACAAGGTATATTCAATATAATACAGGTTATTATAATAGGATGGGGAAACGGTAGAGTGAAGAGAGAAAAATAAATTTCGGGTAGAATATGGATTACAGGTGGAAAAGATAGAAAAAAGGATAAGTGTAATAGCTCATATGGTAGGACATGAGAAAATAGTACTGCACTCCAGCTATGAGAGTTGAGACAGAGAACTAAGTTGGCATAGGGCATTGGCAGAGCCAGTTGTTGGATAGATGTTCATTCGGTTGAGATTTTAAGGAAGAGTGATGGGGTATACATCTAATAGATTTAGGAACTGTGTTCCAGGTTTTAGCAACACATTGTGAGTGCAGACTAACTCCAGATGATCTGTGAGGTTTACATATAGATAGTAGATATTTATGAGATGAAAGTAAGTCATGGGATAGGGTGTAATATTGAAGTAAAGTTGAGGTTGATTGCGAAAAAGAAGTGTTATACATTATTTTTTGTGTTAACATGAGGTGATGCAGAGTTAGCAGGTTGGGGAATTCAAGCCAATGTAAGGCTTTGAGTGAGGAGCAGTGGTGAGTGCTGGAGGGCTGTCCTGTGGCAAACCTAGCTATTTTGTTGTAGCATTGACTGAGTTTTGCTTTTAGGGAATAGTGAAGATTAGTTAAGACTGGGCAAGCATATAGAACTGTTGGTACAAGATCGAAGGTGGCGAGAGTTTCTCTTGTGGAGTTATTGAGGAATTTTTTTACCCTATACAACATGCCTAGTTTTTGATAGGTGTTTCTATAATGCTATTGATATGCAGATCAAACTTGAGATTATGGTCAATTATAGCACCTAGCAGTTTGGTGTGAGTAACAACATCTATTCTGGTGCTGTTCAAGGAAGTAATTATGAAGGTATTATTATTAAGGAGGGATTGCTTTTGTAAGAATAACAGGAGTTGCGTTTTTTGGGAAATTCTGAGCAAGTACATCAGTTTCTCACTGCCATGCTATAAAACAAGTTTTATCTAGTCAAAACTCAGACTTTGCACACTGTACTGTTATGAAGTGCACTGCACAGAACTCAAAATTAAATAGTGAGCATTTATGTGCTTCAGTTCAGTCAAAAGTCCCGTTAACTGCATTTGTGGTGATTTGCTTAAGATACTCCTTTTGATCATATGGTGTGAGATAGTGTTTAGACTACTTTCAGCTTATTGAATGAAATTGATTGTTTACAGCAATTATTTTCCTGCATACAGTAGCTATTTGCTCAGTTAGTTTTTTGTAATCTTTATATCTTTACCATCTCAAAAGTGCTTACTCCTCTCTGTACTCTTCTTTTCTAGACCTGACACCACTCAAGTATTCAACTGCAGTACCACCTTTATCATTCTTATAAGAAAAGTGCAGTCCGGGTCTGAACTGTCTGCAAACAGCTAAAGTTAACTTTGAGTATGTGTCTACCTGTTTGAGCCAATATACATTTTCCCCTAGAGAGCAGTCTGCTTTGGCTTGTAAGCAACCCCCCCCACCCCCCCACCCCACACACACACACACACACACACACACTCGTCTTCCACTTTCTCTCTTATTCCCTTCTGTTAGCAAATAGTATCCATAACTGATCAATACTGTGTGTTTGTTAATTTAAACTGAGACCACAGTAGCCTACTGATACAAGGTTATCCTGTTTTTCCTCCTGAGAAATGGTTAAGAAATGACTTACAGTTCCAGAGCAGTCCTTGGTCAATTGTGATTGTTTCTTAAACACAAACTTGTCTTTGCTTTGGCTCATTAGCAGCAGTACAAAGAACTGCCTGCTCACACCCTTGTTCTCCCCTCCCCCTTCCCTGTTTATTACCTTAAGACAATCCCACAGTTAATAAATATTACCTGTGGCAGGCACCATTTTTAAAACTACAACCACCCTTGTCACTATCATATGTTCATTTATCAGTTAACTCTGTTACCTGATTGTTTCCAGCCCCCTTATAACAGCAACTAACAGGGTTTCTACCCACTTCACTCCCCACCCTGCCCCCTATTACCTCCCGCCCCCAGTGGTCCCACCTTTATTACACTCACAATCCCCACCCATCTTTCCAATAGCCAACCACAGTGCTAACCCAACACTACCTCCTCCGTCTTCCCACTACTATCACACCTCCTCAACTAACATGTAAAATCATACCTTATCTATGCTCATGGCATGCACTCTCCTTGCATATCTTACATCCTACCAAAGCTCCATCATTCCCCCCACTCAATCACTACCACTGTACTACTACTCACACCACCACTCGTGTCTCACCCTCACTCAGCTCCCCTCCCACCAACTCAAGAACCATCCCTATGTACCCCCCACATATTCTACCAACTATATTACTCAAGCATAAAGCATCCCTACAACTTAACACAGTAACCCTCCCAACATACCTATTACCCACAGAGCACAATCATAAAGTTTCCCTTATAAACAAACACATTCAAAAACTGAGAAAACTAATAACCTCATGCATATCAAAACTAGCCCTAAGTGGAGACATCCACCCCAACCCTGGCCCTACCATCTCCAACCCCAATCCTCATAATCAGACTAGAACCCACAACTTCTCCCATATTACAGCCAATAGAAAGCCAAGTGACTTCCTTCTACTAAGCCTAAATATTAGAAGTATATCCAACAAAGTCCATGAACTCCATGCCACCATAGACTTGTACTCCCCAGATATAGTCATCCTGACAGAAACCTGGCTAAAACCTCACATTACCAGTGAGCAAATACTCCCTACAGGTTATGGCATACTAAGATTAGACTGGCTAAACAAGAAAGGAGGCGGTGTAGCTATAATATTTAAACAGCATCTAAACATCCAGATCTTAAAATCATCAGCTACAAAAATAGGCAATGAAGAAATAATATATACCAACTTCAAAATAAGCCAAAACAAAACCATCAACATAATTGGATGCTACTTCCCACCTAGTCAAAACATCCCTCCACTAGAAAACCTCCTCAGCTGGTCTACCCACCTTCTCCCCCAAGAAACTATCATTTTAGGTGATTTCAATATTGACTGGCAATCCTGTTCTGGCAACCATCCAACCCATCATGTAAACCTTCGTGGCGTCACCCAACTAGTCCAGTCGCCAACCAGGATAAATAAAAACTCCAGCAAGCACACTACCCTGGATTGGATACTAGTCAGTAAGAGCCCCCAGTCATATATAACAGGCTGCTTATCAGTTAGCCTCAGTGATCACTCCCCAACATTCCTACTCAAAAAATACCTATACCAAGCTAAACCTGTCATCTACCGTCAAATACATAAACAACTAAACTTTAACCCACTCACATTCAACTCATCTCTCAAAGAATGTAACTGGCATCCTCTAAAGTACCTCAGTCTTGACGACGCAGTTGAATTTTTTAATACTACCTTCCTGAGCATCCTTAATTACCATGCCCCCATAAGACTTTCCAGAACCAAAGCACAACCCTCCCCATGGCTACAGAAAACCACTAAGTCAGAAATGAAAAACAGGGATAAAGCCTGGGAGCACTGGCGCAAAACCAAAACCCCTCAACTAGACAGAAATTCCTAGAACTATGCAATAGAGTCAAAAAGCTAATAAAACAGGACAAATTCCAATACTACCAGTCTGCCCTAGACTCCTCCCAACACAGCCCCAAACAATTCTGGTCCTCCATAAACTCCATCCTCCACCCAGGTAAAGTCAGTACCCTCCTCCTAACATCCCTCACTCCTCAGAAAATATTGCTACCTCATTCAACACACACTTCACACAAACCATACTATCACTAGCTAAACAACACAACCCCCCCTCCCCTCCAACCCACACTTTCAACTAGTAATCTCCCCACTGCCTTCTCTTTTTCTCCTGTACCTACCTCCATCATAAAAAAACTCTTAACTAAACTTAAGCCCACCAAATTAGCAGCAGACAACCTCCCAAGTGAATACCTACAAATCGCAGCTGATGCTCTGGCCTACCCAGTATCCATCTTGATTAACCGATCTCTGTCAGAAAGTTATGTTCCCACACTGTGGAAAGTATCACATATAATTCCCCCCCACAAAGGCGGACCCTCCACAGAACTAACCAATTACTGCCCCATAGCTATTCTCTCTCCACTCTCCAAAATACTAGAGAGATGCATACACTCTCAGGTTTCAGACTACCTCCTTACTAACAACCTCCTTTCCAATACTCAGCATGGTTTCCGACCAAACCATAGCACCACCACTGCCTTACTCTCCTTTACTAACACTATCCTTCAGCATAAAAACAATGGCTATCTCTCCTCTACTACTTTCCTAGACCTATCTAAAGCATTTGACATGGTCCTACATAAACAACTTATCTCTGTCCTCAATAACCTATCCTTCTCTCAATCAGTCACCAACTGGTTTCAGAGTTACCTGTCTGACTGCCAACAATCCATTGTATGGCAGAATGACATATCTCCCCAACTACCTGTCTCCATAGGGGTTCCCCAAGGATCCATCCCTGGACCCCTAGTCTTCTCTGTTTTCACCAATAATCTAGCCTCTGCCACCAAACATGGCACACTCATACAATACGCAGATGACTCAACCATCATCTGCTCAGCCCAGTCCCTACCCAAACTGCAAAAAGTCACACAGGAAGCCTTTTCCTCTGTTGAAACTTGGTTATCCAATGCCCAATTAATACTCAACCCAAACAAAACCAAACTACTCATCTTCCAACCCATAAAACATACTCAAAACAACTCTCACTTTAACATCACAGCAAAAGATAACACCACTATATACCCAGCTGAACACACCAAACTGCTAGGAGTGGAAATAAACAATAAACTAAAATTTGACATTCACATATCCATGACCATAAAAAAAGTCCACAAAAAACTAGGAGCATTATACAGAAATAAGCAACTTCTCACCAAAGCAGCAAAGATTTCAATAGCAAATTCCCACCTTATCTCCACCCTACTTTATGCCTCTCCAATATATATCAACCTAAGGCAATGTGATCTAAACAAGCTAGAGACCTGCTACAACAAAATCGACACATTCGCCACAGGGCCATCCTTCCGTAGTCACTACTGTTTCTCACTTGCTGAACTGGGATGGCTTGAACTCCCTCACCTCCTTCAATGGTATCAACTCTCACTCACCCACAAACTAGTAAACCATCCACTAAATCTCCCATCCCTCCAGAATCTACTCTAACCCTATTGCACCACCAGGCCACTAAGATCCAGCAACAAAAAACATTTGCAGACCACTAAAGCCAATAACTCTGCTGGTGAAGCACTATTCTCTTGCACCATAGCCAAACTATGGAACTCCCTCCCACCCACAATTACCTCCATACCATAATGCACCCACTTCAAAACTTTACTAAAAGCACTCCTAAAAACATGCTGGCTATGCCCTTGCAACTCCCACTCTAAAATCACCCACCCCATCCAACCACTACCTTTCTTTCCACTTCACTAACTACCTTGATTATAGCAAGCTCAGATGCTCATAAGTCTAGTACTTATTATACAGCAGGAACTTCTTATTGTAACATTTGTTAATGTCTGTTATGTACTTCACAGATAAAGATTCTAGTTGTCTACTGATGTACTATGTTCTTCATTTGTAAATATGTTGTACATAATTGCTATGTTATATTGTTAATCGCTATGTAATCCAATGTAACTACTGTCTATTTTAACTGTAGAGCTTTTCTCCCCGGGCCTCTGCTGAAAATGAACCTACATCCAGTCGGACACTCCCGGTCAACAAATGTAAATAAACAAATGTAAATAAATAAATAAATACAGCAGCTATATGACTCAGATCATAATGAAATCACAATGTATAGTAGTTCCCACTTCTAGCAATGGTGTTTTAAAGTTAAATTGTGGATATTTGGAGGTATGTCATATATGAAGTAATTCACTTATTACATTTGTAGAACTATACACTGAATGGTCACATTATACACATTAGCCATTAACTTCATTTAGAATTGTATTGTGCATACCTTGTAGAAGAGTGATTCAAATAACTGAAAGTCTCCAAAACATTAATTTCCCAAAATCTAACTGCCCTTTTACAGTTGTCTGTATAATTAACTGTAAGAATTGTAAGTAACCATCTATAGTTTCAAAGACAGGTAGAATGGTGACCATGCTTTGTCTTTGACTTTACTCGGAGATGAAGTCAGATCAAGTCATTTTAAAATAAGTAGAATCAGGTCTAAAAATATCTAACATCTAAATGTTTTTTTCTCTGAGATAAAGCAATCTTAAATGAGAAAACTGTTCTACCTGTGTCCATGATTAAAAGTAAGTATTTAACTGGTCACGTTTTAGTCATCATGCTAAAATGCAATCATGAAACTAAACAAAAACTGTGTGAAAGTAATGAGTAAATAAATATTATTGCAAATATATATGCCAGAAATGAAATACATCAATATTAAATGATATTTTGTAGGAAGGGGGAGACATACATTCCTGGTAAGAATGCTAATTAACTTTGAGGTTGCAGTATCTTAGAGATAATGCTTAGCTTTCCTGTAAAACCAATTATTCACTTAACTTTGAGGTTCTGCACCCTCAGCATTAGTATTTTTGCTAAGTAGAGATATGAGAGTGTAGCTTCTACCTCAGGGGTGCAGCACCACTGGAAAAAATCTCATTGCAATATTATTTTTCTCAAGATCTAATTTCATTACTCTATATTGCCATAGTAACCATGAACATATTTTCTATGTCTTGCAAGTTACTCTTACATGAGGAAACTGCTGTAACGTGGTACATATGTTTTTTTTATTGCATGTATGGGTACACATGCATGTGTGCAATGTATACCTACACATTTAATTTAAAATATTTAAAGAAAATCAAAGTACAAAACCAGCATGGTTTTAAAAATGCAGCAATAGAAAACCACATACAATTAACATTCAGCACCTTCAACCCTTGTTACTGACAAAATGGCCAGTTGAGAGAATTGGAGAGTTCAATTAGCAAAGGTTAACCAACCAACCAATGAGTTAAAAATTGAGAGCATTAGGATGATGAAGTTTCAGCCTAATGCAGACTGCAGACTGCTGCCATAAAAACCCAGACAGTTTTGTTCCAGGTCGTTAAAAATGAGTCTGCCTTAGAGACCTGTGTTAAGCAAAATAATAATTGTTGCTTTTCAGGATTCATTACCCCAGCATCTACATGTAGCTAATAGGCTTGCATACTGTGAGATACAAAGTAGCAACAGTATCAAAAATAAAACTATTAGTGCTATTTGCAGTGTGTTTCACCCTTTAACTCTAATGCATCAGCAGGATACTGCCCACTTGTAGCATGGGTCTGCACTGGTTTATCTATGTTTTAATGTCGTCAGTACAGTGCAGTTCTAGCATAATGTTTATCAATGGGTAAAAGTTATGTAACTATATTCTGTCTGCCTCATTACTTGATTGTACTGTGTTTTAAAATCCAGTAAATTAAAAGCAATGAAACAAACTAACACCCTGCCTCACATGGGCATAGAAACAACCCCCCACACACACACACACACACACAAAATCCATGTCCTGGCTCTAGAGTGACAGGACTGAATTATATTCTACTGTTGAGTGGAGTTCATACCTCTCAACCATCCCAGATTTTGCAGAATTTTTAATTGATTGTTTTTGGTCTGTTCCTAAAAAATATTGATTGAAGTTAATAAATAATGACACACATTTGAGTTCCAGACTTCTTATTGTTTGGAAAATTAATGTTTATGCAAAATATGTTATTCTAGCAAGTCTCTGAGTTTTTAAAAGCAATATTTAACATCTGTCCCTGATTTTGGACCTTTGTCTCTCCGCTATTTTTTACTTTGTCCAAAATTCGTTTGGGTGCTGTATCTAAAATATTTTACTGTAAAACTATTTCCTTTCCACTTGCTAACCATGGCTGCTAAAAAACGGTTAGTCATCATAATCATCACCATCATTAACCTCCTTTTTTCCCATTTTTTCTGCAGGAGACCAAGGTATTGCATCAACTATTGCCACATCTCTCAATTCTGTACCACTCCACTACCTTTTTTCAGTGGTCATGTGTGACTATCATACACTCCACCCTTCTTCTGGCTGGGCAGACTCATTTTTTCTTGTATTTGCCCTGTTTCTCCCAACTCTTCTTTACCTAATCATCTGCTTTCCTGCACACTTGTCTAAACCACCATGATCTGTTCTCTTTGACCTTCTCTGCAAATGGAGCTACTTTGGCTTCTGCTCTGATAACATACTTTATTTATCTAACAGTGTGCATCCTACCACCCGTCATGGACACTTCATCGCCATCATCTCTAGCTTCCTGCACACTTACACAGATATTTCTGTCTGTCTGTCTATATATCTATGTAACTCACTATCTATTTACAATTCACTAAGCTGTCTGCATCACTGTACTACAAAATAGTAGCATCTGAGTAGCTAATAGAAACAACAGAGATGGACAGAATATGTGTCTCAGAACTTTGTTACTGCGTTTATAATGCTTATATGCAGTTGGAATACAGATTCCAGATTAATGAATTAATGAATCTGCTACATGATATTAAACATTTGGCATCTCTGTTTTAATGGGTTCCTCTCTTTCTTTTCTAAACAGGAGAAATGGACATGGCAGAGACACTGGACATCTTGCACACTTTGAGTTCTACAATGGTTCTGAACCAACAGGTACATAGAATACTCGCAGAATGTATGCCCCCATTTTAGGACTGCTGTAGTGCTGTAGGATAAAACCCAGCATGCAAGGTCTGAAAAATATTTCTTACAATGTAATGCTGAAGATTTTGCTAGATTTTAAGACAGACTAAAATAAGTATTGTTACATATTGAATCAGCTTTGCCTGTCTATAAACATTATGAACTGTTTGGTAAATTAGTTAAACGTTGAATTATATTGCTGAAGATCTTCCTGTGGATTTTTTCTTTTATTTTCATAATTTTTGTATAAAAAATAGGGTCTATATTATGTTGTTGAACATTTACATGTTCGAACATCATATGGTCAATACCTTATGATCGAACATGTAAATGTTTGAACGTTTCAACAGAGATCTCCGTACATTGCAGAAATGGAAGTTTTCCATTGTCTGCACTGTAGTGCAATCTCTGAGTTGATATATTTAAAGAGCAGAGGGTGTGGTGGGTGCAGGGGGGTTCCCCTCCTGCTTAACCTTTCAGGTAGGTTTTTTCCTGTTTTTGTTTTTTTTTTTTTTTTTTTGATTTTTGAACTTTTAAGAGTTCTAACATATGGTGTTGACCATATGGTGTTCGAACTTTTAAAAGTTCAATAATCTAATATAGACCCTAGAAAATATACAGTGTTGTGAGAAATTTATCAAATATATGGCTGACAGTTGAAAATGCTTTTGGTGACTCCCACAGGATCAGTAATCCGGTATTGGCAAACGGCAAAAAACACAATAAAGGCTTTTTGGGAAACAGAGCCCCTACATCTATGGACTTAATGTAAATAACTTTGAGATTGCCACACATATGGGAAAAGTAAATCCCAATGCTCGTAACCTTAATTAAAACCACTATTCCAAACATGCAAGACCTTTTTAAAACCTTTTGCTTGACTAAATTATGCATCAGCAAATTAGGAGTCAGGAGATCATTGTATTATAGTGTATATATTTAAAGCTGTGCACTGTATAAATTCTGCAACTCAAATCCTGATGCTGTTCTTGTTTTGACCTGAAGCTTATTATGTTACCAAGATGTGTATACTATTTTATATCACTTAAGTACAGTACTAGAAGAAGAAGGCAGTATGTAATATCAAAATATTATCTCCTGAGGAAAAAATTGGGTAGGGGTAAAATGATTTTAACCAAGAAGTTACTAACTTACTTTACCTACAACTTACCTGTAATTATGGGAAACAAAGGCCCTGAGTAGTTCCTGAAAGTAGTTCAAGGGTAATGTCCAAGCGAGACGCCGTTACTCTAGTAATGTGATATTTGAAATAGCTAGTTCCAGCAATGAGCACATATGACTCACTGCTTAACTAAAACTTACCTCTACCACTTAATTTGCCCCAACAAGAGAGTCAGACCTCCCCAACTTAGTGGCTCACTGGACTTTTTGAAAACTGTTAAGAAAAGCAAAATCTGTCAAAGTCCAGTTATTTTCTTCAAGTGTATCCCCACCAGTCACCTGCATAAAGTATATTATAAAATGATAAGATCACTCAGGATAGTTATGTATCACAAAGAATTTCTGCTGACCTCTCCAAGGAATGTAGACTATAACAATTAAACAAATATATATGCCTGTCACTGATGAGGCCATACGCTGTATTGTTGTACTTGAACTGATGTTCAGGACAGCTCCTGACCTTTAGGCATGCTTAAGGATAGAGTGTTCAACAGTAAATAATTCATGCTCACACTCAGAAAATTCATAACAAAGGTAACCTGAGTCACAGAAAAAGCTGAGCCAGCAAGGGAAAGCAGGTCTAGCTACACTATCCAAAGAAACCTCACTAAAAGCTCATACAAGGCTGGTCAAAGATATTTATTTATAAAAGTACTAAAGAAGATTCATAGTTAAGTCCTGACATCTAGAAATGGATAAGTTAGTTCAGGGTGGCATATGAGATAAGAAAAGCCCTCTGGAACCTTAAAATGTGCAGGTTCAGTTGTTTTCTGCCATACAATTTGCTGAAATTATTAGTCAAGAATTTGGATTTTTTTTTTCTAAAGATTCCTGAACATGGTACATTGCAAGTAGCAGTACTGACCATTCAGAGCTGAAGCTGACTTGTCCCTGTCCTCTGTTTAGAAAACATAACTAATTTGCTATCATTTGCCTGCTCTCTCTCTCTCTCTCTCTCTTCCTTCATAAGGTAACATGACAAGTAATTGATAGTGTTCTCCCTGGATGTTTTCACTTAGTAAAGTAAACCTTTGCCAGGTACATTAGTATTTGTAATGAATGCTTTACTTAACACTATCACTATGCCATACCTCAAGAAAACAAATTGTGATTACATATTCCAAGACTGAATGCACCCTTAATATGAAAAACTATAGGCTAGTGTTTATGCTGCTCATCATATTCAACATTTTGGAAAGTGTGGCATATGCTCATTTTCTGGAGAATGTAACCAGAGTGGCCTCATCACAATGTGAAAAAAATGAATAATAGTACCCTTTAGAAAAACAACTACCCCTGGAAATAACCACATTGATAATACACCCCAAAAAGTGGATGTGATCAGGGATCTGAGAACACATGTTGACATTAACCTGGCCTTTGACCACCACTTGTTGGTAAGAACATCATTCTGTGTTGCAGAACTTATAAGGACATGGCATCCAGGTCCAAGGAGGTCATTATTCCACTGTACTTAACTATCATCAGACCAGTCATTGAGTATAATGCACTCTTCAGCATGTACCTAACCAGGAACTTGAAATAGCTTGAGAGACCACAGAGGTTCCTCACAAAAAGAATGCAGGGAGTAAACAACAAGTCCTCTGTGGACTGTCTCAAAGTCCTATTCCTGTATTCAGTGCCTTACACACTGCTGTATGGTGATGTATGTTTAGCCCACTAGGCATTCTCTGATCTGACATTGATGGATTTACTGCACATTCACAAAACAAAATTCATCAGATGCACCCATTCTAAAGACCTAAACCTTGTTTGCAACATAATCAGGGCATGTTGTAGGGACAGGTATGTGTCTGAACAACTATCCCTTTGCTTGAACAGGCTTCCCATCCATGTGATGTGAAGCTCATTACTACCCATATTCAAACATAATTTGCACCAATGTATGGGAAATCACAAAGGTACCCCTGGTTTTGAACCTATGTCCCTAAGGGACAGAGGCACACTGTGAACTCTTGATGAGTACAAGCCTATATCATAATCGTAAAATTCCTTGGGGGTGCTGACATATCCCAGCAATATTTTGGTAAAGTTGGGGTAAGCCTGGCTAGGACTAAAATGTCTCTTAGGCTGATAGCCTAATAACTATATATGAACCTCTCAACCTCTAAGATCAAGAAATCTGGACAAAGCCACAAATAGTGGGGGGGGGGGGGACACAAAGTTCCAAAAAAGGGACACTTTTTAAATATTGTTTACAAACTTAGAAATTTTCTGTTGATAGAATAACAGGTTTTGCATTAGCATGACTTTTCTGAAGGATGTGAAGTCTGAAACTCAAATGTCTGCCATTATTTTCTGATTTTAGTCCTCAATGATTTGCCAGTGATTTGCCAGAAAAATACAATTTTATAAAAAACGGACCAAAAATATGAGTAAAAAATGTGGAGATTCTGCAAAAATCTGGACAGTTAAGAGCTATGAACCTATGAACAATGAACAATTGTTTATCTAAGAAATGCTATAGCATGTGCAGTGCTACTGCTTGTCTTAGAAATAATATGTTCTGAGGAATACTCTCTGTGTATCTTGCTAGAGTGATCTTAATATTTCAAAAGCTTCTGAAAGTGAACTGTGACCTACTAAAAACAAAAGCAACATAGTGTTTTCAGGCATAGAACTTTCTAAGAGAAATTTCCAAGTATTTCTTGTTGGTGATGTTTCTCATCTGATGCAATCAACCATGTACTTCTAATGGACCTTTCTAGATCATCATCTGTTTTCAGGTTTTCTTAATGTACTAATATTGATAAATGGACAGTCAGAAGAGATACTCAGATCTGAACACATAATGGCAACAAAACTTTCAGTTGAAATCATATGTCTGTTCCATTAATTTTTAGCATTAATGTCATTAAATTCAGGATGCCAAAGATGAAATCTATGCTACTTAGAAAAGTGAAAACGATGGAGAAAATTATCTGGTTGCGGACAGCATGCTGTCCATATAATGACAAAAAATTAAGAATCTGGTGGTTTGATTAGACTTTATTCTGTATGTAATGTTCAGTACAAAGTTCAGAAAGCATAGATAGAGGTAACAGAAAAGACCTGAAGGCAGCTTAAAACATGTTTGTATGTCTGTGATTGTCTCATCTTGTAAATAAGGCTACATGTTTGTGGGAAAGAGTAGCTTCTACTACTAGAATTACTGTTCTTCTGGTTCACAAAAGACTTTAACCTTACCCACCTTACAGCTACCTACAAAATGTCTGCCATTTTATACTAGTGCTACTTTTTGAGAAAAAAGATTGTCTCTGTATTCAACTCAAATGGTTCCATCTGTTAGAAGAGCAGGGAGGACAGTCCTCACACACAAGTTTAACAAGAATCCCACTTACCATTTTGAATGAAAATTGTCCAAATGCAATGAACAATGTGGTTTAGCTCTGGAGATTGTTCCCTTCCGTTGGTTATTCATGCTGTGCTGGTATAATGTTCAGACTGCTCGACACTCATCTGTACAGCATCAAATCATAACTCATTGCAAAGAAAAGCTCAAGAATTATTTACCTCCACTAGTCCTTGCTTAATAACTCCCAACTCCCTGTTAAATCCCTAAAAAAACAAACTGTTCCTCCTTATTTCCAAATCACAGAATGATACTAAGTCAGACCTAACCACTATTTCCCTAAACAAACACTCATTTTCAACAAGTTACCCATACCAAACTATTCAGGGTCACTATTGGTGATAACCTAAAATTCAGTTTGACTTACAAATACAGAAAGTAGTGAAAAAAGACATATTAGGAACATTTCTTGTTATGTCAGTTTTGCATGCAAGCCTCTGCTTGTACCCTGGGAAGCAGTCACTGGACCACCAGGCCCTCCCACAAAAGTAGGTGAGCTGGCATTTACTCTTCACTCCCTTCCTCTCTTGCCAGGCTTTCCAGTGCCCAAGCTACTAATCAAAGTTGGTTTGTATAGGTCCTAGTCATGGCTTCATCCCTAGGTGCCCCAGAGCCATGACACCAGTATTTATCTGAACATGAACAGCTGTATGATGAGTAGTAAGCTAAGAACTGCAAAATCTTATTATAACCAATGCTGTCATAGTCATGGTTGTATTCCTGCAAATTAACAAATTACAGAGCAAATGATTTACAATAGGTTCGTAAGTAATTACTAGACATGCAGTCCAGGAGACTACTGAGGAGACTAGCACAGATTCGCAATAGGCCCAAAGCACTGTCTGGTTAAGTGACTTGCTCAAGATCACACAGTAGGCAAATGAAGACTAAGTTAATCAAACCCTGTGCCACAGGAAGTAGCTCATTAACAGCTCACAGCCTTGGTCCTCCGTGCTAACTGTATTATGAAACTGAGTATAAAGTGTAGTCTTCAGTATGGTAACTATAGCAATTGTGCTGGATGTTACTCACTAATAGAGTATTTCTGGTGTAAGGCTGACATGCACTGAAAGTCTCTTACAATGGCATAGACAATGCAGACAAGACAGAAGGTCAGCTATGAAAGGGATATAACGCACTTGGCAAGAAGTTTTGGCAATAATCCTTCAGTATGTTGCACTTATACTGCTATCTTACACAACATTTTAGGCTTGTGGACAATAATTTCCACTATCTTTATCAAACTTTGCACATTGTTGTAGATGTTTGTGCACTGACGGAAACCTGGTTCAAGGCTCAAGAGAGCACCCCAGCACTGCCAGGTTACACAGTTACCGGATCGCAGTACAAAGGGGGAAAGGTCCTACCCAACACCATAATCTTGGTGATTTTCAACTACCCTGGTATAGACTGGGGAAATACCAATGTTCCAACTGATCAACTAGTATGTTCCCCACTAGAGGGGGACAACATATTGGATTTAATCACACAAATATGGGCCACACTGTACCACACACCCATTACCCTGACATCCTCACCCCTCCACCTCCCCCAGTCAAAAAAAATAGTCAAAAACTTTTCCAAAAAAAATTTCAAACTACTGCATCCGAAAAGAAAGCTTCACTATTCCTTGCAGAAGGGTAATGATATCCAGGATGTATATGCATCTTCAGGATTGCATGGACCGTGCTATCCCAAATGAGACTTATACAAAAAAGGCCAATCTCAAGTAGAAAAAGCATCCTGATCCAGCATTAGTAAATTGAGGCTCTCATCATCTCAAGTACTACTAATTTTAAAAAAAAAAAGCTGCCATAATAATAAATAAGGCCTGGCTACATCACATCAAGACATTTACCATTCCAGGGGATTGTGTAGTCCAAATATTACTGATACATTGGTTAACAAGGCTCTATCTAAAGCTGTCCCAGGCTGTGTCATACGCAAGCTCCAAAAGGAATTAACAGGATATGTGCCCAGAGAATGGCGCATGGCAATGGTGACCAGTCTGATTTGTAAGGCTATGGAGCCAATCATTATGGAACTCATAAATGGTCAGGCTATAGATAAGGGAAAGGAGGTACACACAGCAGCTTACCTTTTTGCTAAAGCATTTGACACATTTCCCCATTCGGCATTATTGCAGACCAGTAATGAGTGGTGTGCCTCAGGGCTCTGTCCTGGGCCCCCTCTTTGTGGTATATATACTTCTCAGAAGTACAGGCAAAGGGAAGGGGCTGTGGCGACTAGTGTTATAATAGAGTCTCCGGCGACATGGAGATCCTTCTCAAGCTAAATTCAAAAATGCGCGTAAAATCCCTTTGAAAAAAACAGTACCTCAGAAACTACAACATAAGGGTTCGCATCAAGATCTAAGGATGTAATGGTGCCCTTCTACTCTTCCCCATCAAAACCATTATTGAGTACAATGCACCAATTGGAATGTACCTACATAGACATCTCCAGCAGCTGGCAGAGAGGGTACAGACCCCAGAAGAAGAGAACTGGCAAAACAAACAGTTGCTGCAGCACGCACAGAAAAAGCTTTCTCAGAGGCGCATCTCTCTCTAACGTACAGAGCCATGTCCAACCAACCCAGAATTGTTGAATCTTTCCATCTTAAGCAAGCTAAATCTACTGAAGCTACACGGATATATAAATAAATACACATCAATGAATAGAACATGCTGGAGGGATAGATTCCCTCAGCATAGACTTCCCTTTACTATGGAACAAGGTCCCACATATATAAGACAGAGCTCACTATCACTCTTCAAGAGGAACCTTGATGAGTGGATGGGTAACAGAAAGTTCACACCGGGATCACCACAACAGCACTACTAGATAGGCCAAGGGTAAGCTGCTAGTACAAGGGTCTAGGAACTACTAAAAGGGCGTGTGAATACAATGTGTGTGGGGGCTATACATGCTTCTTCGCAGAGATAGCTCAGTACCAACCAATGAACCTATGTTTGATTTTATTTGTGTTGCTTCATATAACTAGGCACAGAATAATGCATCATTATGTTGACTACATGTCTTTAATCACTACTGCTGTACTGCTGCAGTTCAACTGCTTTGCAACCCAACATTCAAAACTGACAACTGATTATTTAAAAGTATTATGCACTTGGATGCTGTAGATTCTCCTGCTAGGTAGAATTTATGAAGGAATATAAAGGGAAACAGCTTTGCTGAAGTTATGTCCACACCTTGGCTTTTTATGAGGTCTTGGAATGTACAATGGTGCACAGAGATTTGAATGAACTGGTATTAAGTCCCTGTCAAAAGTTTAGTCTTTACCTATATTCTGTGCTAATTTAAATTGTACTTGTTAGTTGTATCAGTGTGTGTGTGCTTATGTGTGTGTGTGAGTGACCTAGAATTCCTGAGAGAAGGAAATGCTAAGGATTTAGAGCTTTACTGAAAACAGTTTTGTTTGGCATTATACACTGATGATTCTTATCACATTGTGATATGTGGATATATTAACTTTTTGCCCTGATGGCATAGCAGTGCTGTTCAGTAAAAGACCCTACTTGCTTTTCTAGTCAGGACAGATGTCAAAGTCCATGACCATTGGGATAAGTAGAAAAAAATGTCTCCCCTACTTTGTTGTAGCACTCTGGTGTCCAGTATCCAAAGGTTAAAATTCTAACCTCTTTTCATGTTTCATGCACAGCACACACATAATACCCCCTCCTGGTAATATGATATTTAAGGACAAATATGAAAATAAAATTACCCTTTTGCAGTACATTCCCTAGCAGACATCCAATTGTAACTGTCTCCATCACATCAAGTAGTAACCAGAGGCCTGGCTCACTTCAACAATGTATATTCCCCATCCCTTTAGCTGTGTGAATTCCACAACACACAGAAGTGTACCATATATTCTCTTACTCCTCCTTGCAGTGCAGTCTTCACTGTACATATTATACATAACTTTGCAATACACTTGTGCACAAACTCATGCCAACATACACAAAGTAGCTTTATTTACATGCCAACAATCTTTTCAATCCCCAGAAGAGCTCTGTTTCCCAAACCCACTCCTCCTCTTGCATTGTACGACGGTACCTGACACAACAGTTCATTTGCACCACTCCATTTCATCCACTCCCACCTTATGTTCATACTGCTGGCACACACTGTAATATCTCCATGTGACTCCTACCTTGCAGTCATGCAGATATATTGCTAATGCAAAATATCATAATTACATCTTGCATTCTACCTAACAGTAATATACAAAACTATTTCACAAAGGACCTCCCACCTTGCAGTCACCTCTCCAGTGCTAGCATAGCTCTTAGTTCTATACCAAGTCCTTCTTTTGCACAGGGCATTATAATCCATGCCATGAACTGGTAAAAATGTGCATCTCATTACAATATTACCAGGACAGCACAGAAGTGTTATTCACAGTGCAGTTCCCTAGCTACCCTAGCATTTTACTGTTGTTGTAATAAGGCAGAGTATCAGGAGGCAGCCATCATCCTCCCTTCTTTCCTGTTCTGCACATTTCAACATGCCAGGACAAGAATCTATGTACCTTCGGTACACAACAATTTTTGGTGTGATACAAGCCCTATGCAAACCTTGCCATCATTTCCATAAATAACATGGGTCATCAACAGTAGAGCAGTTTTCAGACATCTACATCCGTAACCTGTTACCCCAGAATATCTTAAAAAACACAGATCGTCATAGCTTCAAAAAACTCCTAAAGGAATACTTTACTCAACAATGGCTATGCTCCTGTAATACTCCTGGTTAGTTTCTCATGCCTTCGATCAAATGTTTTCTATTCTGCTATCTTCTTGTCTTACTTCTACCAAATGAAAATGTCATAATGGTTTTTAGTTATATAGCTAATGAGTTTCATATAAGGCTTAAGAAATGTAATGTTTGCTGTCTTAGATTCACCTTTTGTACATTGTGATTGTTGGCAACTGTCAAACTTTTTTGTATATTGCTTGTAAATCTTTTAAAAATTTTTGTAATCTTTTGCACTATTGCTATGGAGCTTATCTCCCCAGGCCTCTGATGAAAACGGGCTACTTGCCAGCTGTACTCTACCCAGTTAACAAATATAAAAAAAATAAATAAAATTAAAAGTAAATGAGATAGGTAGCTGGTTATGAATATAGCATGTCATTTTAGCTACCAAAAGTAGTGTGTCTCTAGATTACATTCAGCTATATCTTTAAGTAATGCAAATGGTTGGGAGGGTGGCCAAATGGTTAAGGTGTTTGCCTTATAAACACAAGGTGCAGGGTTTGAGTCTCACAAGGGATAATTGGCTAGGCTTAAAATGGCTCGCAAGGGCAGTTAGACTAGTTCTAATCTATTAACTATTAACTATTACTCTGAATAGCACATTTACGAATCCTAACATCTGCACTGTATGGAAAATGATTCTGTGTTCCTGCCGTCTTGACCAAATCTGTAGTTTCTAATAAGAAATGTGACATCACCGTAATATCACAGTACTTCATATGGAATATTGTTTGCTTTGTTACAAGGTGCCCCAAATCGGTGTGAAGATGAGGAGGGCTTTGATGCAGTGACAATGGATCAAAATGGAGTCATGAACTTTTTTAAAGGTAATATTTTTATATTAACAGGTTATATGATGTTTCCCTTCTAGTGTAAGCTTATTATATTGAGTTCTGGTCTTACCCCTTCTATAAGATGTGAAACTCATATGATACAGAAGATGCTATATGGTGTATAGATTATGAAACATAGATAATACTTTAACATAAGAAATGGAATTTTATGCATTTTGACAATCCTTAGTGTGGTAGGTGGTTGGAGCAAGAGGTATCCCAAACCACTGTTCCTACCACTCATCCTGCAGACGTTGAAAATAGAAACAAAGGCCCTTGAAAAGAAGGAACATTCAGCCAAATATCTGGACCTCTAATTAGCATAACATTTGAATACCAAATAGCACATAACCATTGTTATTTCCAGTAAAAATGTGGGATAGTACTCAGGCACACATGTTTAAAAATATAGGGAGTGACAAAAATGATGGAAAAATATAAGCAAATTATGAAAGAGACAGTGTAAAATCTATAGGCTTTAAGGAACTCTTGCAAAATTCTACAGTACAAGGTAATTTATTTTTGCTTCAAAAAGGTGCAATATAGGATGTGTGTCCTCTGTCTTCAAACTGTTGTTTCCACTAGTATGTTGGCCACGTAGTACAGTTTTCTGTGTACCATACAGTTTCAACTGTCTGATGAGGGGATTAAAAAAAAATAGAAATGGTAAAATAGCCTGAGAATAGGAACATACCTGCAAATGTAGGAACATCCTGTGCCAGATCTAAAAATAGGAATATTCCTCCAAAATAAGGACAGTTAAGAGGTCTGCCACTGCTCTCTTCTGTGATGCATGTTGTAATAAAACAAGAATTTCACTGAAAATGAATACTCAGTAATAAATATGCATTAAACCAAACCATTTTGATAAGCCATTTCTTTTATTGGTACAGTGGCCAGGTTCTTCTTTAATGCTATTTTCACATTGGCTGTTATACATTCTAGAACAGTAGCAATTAATGCTGGATTTGTTTATACATAATGTAGCTACATGAACTCACTTCTTTATACAGGCTCTAGCAGGGGTAGAATACCACAGCCATTTCCTTTCTGGTTTATCAAACCTCTGCAATGTATATTCACTGGCAGTCATGAGAAGAGTCAATATGTGTTATGAGGTATACCCAGCAACTGTGGAACCTTGAAAAAGAGAGAAAGTCCTAAGTTCGTCTAATGTTTAGATGTTGTCATATTGACTCTTGCGGCAACCTTAGCTCTGTGGGTTATATACTACAGAGGATATAACAGCTGTCTAGCTTCCAAAGCTTCAGGGGACCTTCCACATGCCCTAAATTGTCAAGCATCTCAAGATGAGCTGACTAAATGACAAGTTTGGATGCAAAACCCTTTAGAAGTTTACTGCCACTGAACCGTAAGCTCCTCTGAAGCTTTTGAGGATCGACAGTTGGATTGTGCTTTCCTTTGCTGGGCAAATAAATTCCCTTTGGAGAAAAAAATTACATTTTCTTCAATTTAATGATGCTTTATTATTTTCCTCTTCAGGAAAGTTATTTTAGAGCTAGAAGTGGTGTTTGTAATGGACTGTTGATTTTTCTGTCAGTTTTACAGTGATATATTTTGTATGCAGAAATTGTATTTAATTTTCCATTGTGGGGCTGCCACAGTATTTGAAAGTCTTTTTACTGTTTTTCCTATCAAAAAAGTAACTTCTGTGAATTAGTAGTTTTAGTGGTATTTGCCGCTTGTCTTCCCTGGGAAAGAGGCTCCATTTTCAGCTTGACCATGGAACAGGTTGTCAGTCCCATGGTCAGTCCTTCTTCCAGCCACAAAAAGAAAAAGTTAAGCAAACAATGCTTTGCCACCACAGCAGGCTAGTAATTCACCTCAGCTGCAGGTGGGTGACTGTGCTGTAGCCATTTATTGCACCTCAGACCACTCATCTTTTACCCCAAAACCCTCTGATGTAGTACCTACACCCACCAGCGAATCTCTAAGATTTTCAGCCTTCTGTTTCCAAATTGCCCAAGGGAATTTCTTTCTCCTTATCCAGTTTTAGCAAAAGACAGAATAAATAGGCTCAACAGAATTCAAGTAAACAGATGTTTAAGAAGAATTGGCAAAGGGTTTCAAAAGGACATCTCAAACCTCCCAAAAGCTAAGGACAGTCCAACAAGTCTGAATGACCTTTCAAGAGACGTTGTGACACCCCCCCCCCCCACCAAGGCCCTTATTCTCATCAAGAAAGTCTGAATCTCCATTTTTTTCTTTGATAACTGATTGCTTCAGACAAATTGGATCTGAAAATTATTCAGCAGGGTTACAGATGGTAGTGGGAGGAAATTCTTCCTTTCCAGGGTGTCATTCCTCATCCTGCAGATCAAATTCTTTTTTAACTCCTGTTCTTCAGCACATGGTTTCCCAAGGAGTGATAGAACCAGTTCCTCCTTCCAACATAGGGAAGGGGTTTTATTCAAAGATGTTCTTAGTACCAAAAAAGAAAAAGAAAATGGTTGGATACTAGTTCTGGATCTTTCTTTCCCAAACCTGTTTGTGATAGTGCCCAAATTCAAAATGATGTCACTCCATAACCTGTTACCTCTTCTTCCTCTTTCATGTTTCCTGGTAAAACTAGACTTAAAAGATGCTTATCATCACTTCCGTGTTCATCAAGACCTCAGGTGTTTCTTCAGGTTTTATGTATCTGGATGACATTATCAGTTCTCTGTCTTACATCTACTGCACCAAGAGTGCTTTTGCTGACTACTGGATATCCACATTGTCCATGCATAGGCAACTTGTTTATCTTTGCAGAGTCTTTTTCAAAATGTCAGGAGTTTGTCTCTTGGGTGAGACATCTCTTGCACAAGCTGGGATTCCAAGAGAACATTTAAACTCCTTTCTTGACTTTCTCACACAGGATTCTGTTCCTGGGATATCAACTAGATTCCTGATTTCAAAGAGCTTTTCTTCCACAGGAAAATATAGTTCTTTATCTAGATCTATTTCTAGGGTTTTCCACTCAGACTTCAGTTATTAGAAGGGAGTACCTCAGAATATTAGGTCTCATGGCATCTATGATTCTCATGAAACCCCTGGTAAGACTCCACATGAGAAAGACACAATTGTATCCGAAATTTCTTTGGTTCCAGCATCAACACCATTTATCTTTTCAAATTCCAGTACTGGGGTTTGTCAGAAGATAAATGTTTTTGTGGAGACAACATATATCCTTAAATCCAGGCATCCTCTTCTCCATCTGTTCTCCAAAGCAGTCAGTCATTCTCCACAGATGCTTTGGTCTTTGCTTGGGGAGCAGTTCTAGGAGGGATAAAAGTGCAGGGGGTGTGGGACACCAAGGACAGATGCAAGCACATAAATATCAAGGTGATACTTCACCTGGTCAAGCCACTCAACTCTCTGAAGCATCTTTGGTCCCCGGGACCTCTTCAAGTGATTACAGACAATACCACAGTCATGTGTTACACCAACAAGCAAGGGGAAACCAGGTTGTACTCCCTTTGCAGACTAGCCACATTAGCTTCAGATATAGCTTCACAGCACAATCTCACTCTGCAGGCATCCTACATTCTGTCAGAGCAAAACTGTGTTGCAGACAAGCTGAACAGGACCAGGGCAGAACCTCTCAAATGGAAACTAGATCAAAAAGTCTTCCAGGATTTGATCCAGCTGTTCTGAGTCCTTCGAGTAGACCTCTTTGCCTCCTCTCAGAACAGTCAACTGGCAAAAGTCAGTTCCAGGACTCACTGCAAGGAGACCTGGAAGACAGATGACTTTTCTTTTCTTTGGACAGGAACATTCCTGTATGCCTTTCTACCTTTTCTACTAATATCCAGGGTACTTATGAAGATTTAGAGGGAATCCCCAAGATCATTGTGGTGACTCCCTTCTGGCCCAGGCAACCATAGTTCTCCCTTCTTTTGGAAATGGCTAGGGGCAAGTACCACAAGCTTCCTCACACCAGAACAGAGATGCTTGATACACCCCTGCATCAATCATCTTCAGATGACTGCCTGGATGATTGGGCCTTAATTCCTTTTAGGTACCTGTTTTTTGAGGATTTGCAGCAGGTACTAATGGAAGCAAGAAAGCCTGCTACTTGAAAATCATATATCAACAAATGGAAAAGTGTTTCTTGTTGGTGCAAACAACATAACCAGCACCCATTCAGGGCTAGTTGTTCTCTGGTTTTACAGGATTTGTGTGAGTTACTATCCCATGGCCTTTTTTATTCCTCTGATCAAGCTTCATTTATCAGTAATTTCAGCATGTCTGCCCATGGATCATTCTCTTTCAAGGCAGTCTCATGATAAAATGTTCTTGAAAGGGTTTTGCATAAGAGGCCTCCAAGTAAACCAGTAGCCCCTCCCTGGGATCTTAATTTTGTGTTAAAGAAGTCAACACTTGCTCCATTCAGCTATTCCAATGTCCCATTACTTGGCTACTTCACCCCATTTACCATAAACACTATAATGTGCATACTGCTTTACTTCTACGATGATTTGGATTTCATTTAAAAGTTTTATTTTACATTAACAACAGACATCTGCTAAATAAAGCAATGGAGTCTCACAATGAAAATAGACTTAGCATTAAAACTTCTCTGCCCTTGAAACTCTTGAAACAGCTTTGAAACCTACATTCAAAGAAAATACATCTGCCCAAAGATTAACTTTGAGCTGTTTTCAAATCATAGGCCCCTTGCACAGGAAACATGCATACACCTTCCTGGTTGTATTAAATTATATTCCTTATATAATACAGTGCAGTTGTTAGAGGGCATTTTAAATCTATTGTTTTGAACATTTTCCAGTAAACAATGAAACAAAATGCATGCACCAATAATGACAAAACTGCCCATTTCAGAACATTTCCATCATAAAAGTCTACTCAAACTTCTACAGTCCACCAGTATCAGTAAATATGCACAATCTCTGCAGAAGTAAAAGTCATCTAAATAATTCCACATTAAAAAGATCTGTAGCTAATGAAGAGGTTGCTGCCAGTAAACAACTTCATATTTCATTGTTTCAGCTACAAATAAAGTGTCTGCTGCCCTTCAGGAATAAATTGCCTATGTTACAATAAACAAAATGATAAGCTAGTAATATTGCAATAGGGAATGGATGGCAAAATGATAACAGGTTCATCGTTACTAGGTATCTCTGCCAAAGACAACATTCTCAGGACTGCAGCATCTACCCCCTTTAAAAGTACAACACAGTACAGTATCAGCAATGCACCTATACACTGTGGGAGTAGAACCCACAGCATTCTGCATCGAAAGTAAGTACACTACCTGTTGTACTATTAACAATGCAAGCAAATATAGCATAAGCAGCACTAAACATCTCTTCAAGCTCTCAGCTCCTTGTAAAATCCACTCAACACTCAACTGTATCTGTCAACTTTGAAGCACAAGAAATCTGGAAAAATCCAAAATTTATTAGGGTGATAAAAGCCCAGAAACTAGGGACATATTTTAAACATTGCTTGTATAATCTTGGAAAGTTGTTAGAAAATGTTGCATTACCACCATGCATTTCACTGCCAAACCTTGAACACAGGACCCTGTGCACTACAGTCAGAAAAATATAGCACTATATCAAATCAGCTGTTTTATGAAAGACAGACTGAAACTTAAATGTGAATTCAGTTCTTACCACAGCTTTCAACCTCTTAGCACAAAACACTTAGACAAAGACAATAATGGGGGAATACAGCCCCCAGACATATTCAGTGAATTCAGTTCTCACCATAGCTGTCAACCTCTTAGCACAAAAAACCTGGACAAAGCCACTATACAGCCCCAAAATTGGGACAATTTTCAAATATTGATCATATAAACAGAAAATTGCCAGAATAAAAGATTTTGTGTTACCATGTACTTTCTGAAGAATATGAAGTCTGAAATTTAAATGCCTGTCATTATTTAGTGAATTAAAAATCCTGAAAACCGCAGACATTATGAGGAACAAAAGTTACAGAACAAAATTTCACAAGTGATGAGGAACAAAAGTTACAGAACAAAATTTCACAAGTGGTGGTGGGTAGGGAGCCTAAAAGCCTGAAAACCATAGACATTATGAGGAACAGAACAAAACTTCATAAGTGATGGTGGGTACTAGGGAAGCTAAGCTGTAGCTACCTGCTTCCCAAGGCTCAGGATTTGAGTCTAGCTCATTCTAGCCACATGTAGCTGAGGCATTTTACACACACACAAATTAAAAGCTCTGCTGCTCCATTCAAGTTAAGCCATAACATTTTCTGCTGTAAAGAGTAAGTGCAAGCAACGGCCAAAAAGACCACAAAACCCAAAAATAAAAAGATGATGCCGAAACCAGTAAACCAGTCTGTTTATTACTCCTGGTTTACTGGTTTCAGTATCATCTTTTTGTTTCTGCTATAAAGACTCTGCAGTTCTGTTCTGATATAAAGACATACACACAAGACTCTGCAGCTCCGTTCAAGTTAAGCCATAAAAGTTTCTGCTATAAAGAGACTCTGCAATTCCATTCTGCAGCTGCTATAAAGACATACACACACAGTTCTGCTATAAAGACTCCACAGTTACACACACACACACACACACACACACACACACACACACACACACACACACACACACACACACACACACACACACACACTTACCTGAATGAAGCATAGTGCACCTTCCAGCCGGGAACTCCTGACCAGTCCATGAGAACTTAACTCTCCTCCTAATAATATCACCATTAGTGTTCCTTGTGAGAACTCAACTCCCCTCCTGTTTAGTGTTTGCAAGAATTCCTGACTGGTCCATGAGAACTCAACTCTCCTCCTGATTGGTTCGGAGAGCTCAACTCTCCTCCTAACTGGTCCAGCCTGCAGACCATGCAGTCCGGAGTTCCCAAACTTCTGGTCATCTGCGGGGCAGAGATGCCTTTCCCCCTATCCGGACTGCTGTGTCAGCAGTCTGGAGTTTGAGTTCTGAGTTACAGGAACTACGTGCACGCATGTGCGGAATTCCGGGACTCGCAATATTTTTATTTTTTATTTTCTTTATTTCTAGGTTTCCGTTTGCTTGTTTTCTTTCTACAGGTGGGGGGGCTGCAATCCTATAGCATGAGCCGCCCCTGCTTGGAATGTTTTTTTTTTTTAATCTCCTCCAGTGTAATAGAAAATACAGGTGCAATGCTTAGCTATTAGAACTGATAAGACCTCCCCTCCAGTGATTTACTATTCATTCCTTCTAACCTCTAGATGACACATTTGTTCCACCATCCAACCCGGTTTAATACCCTGCATCACCCTGTGGGACTTTTCTCTTTCTGGGAAGGAATACCTACTCAATAACCACAACTTATTCCTGGTTAGAAGGGCCAGGATTTGCCTGTGTCATATATAGGTTCATAGCTGTATACTAGGCTAATGACCACTAGGGCCTTTTGAAGGCAAGCCATGCATATCAAATCTCTGACAAGTTCTAGTACCTTTGATAAATGTAACAGGGGGTGTAGGAGATGAAGCATTTATAAGCAGGAGCCTGGGAAACAAACTGCTAAGTGTTTGTCTATATATCTGATATACCACCCTTCCTGAGTATAAATCAGAGAGCATAGAGTATGCTACGCTAGTCTTTAAAGGTGTCATGTGCATGTACTTTATCATGCACATCTGTGCTGACTGCTGCTGCTACTGCACAGTGTTAACCCTTGAACATCTCAGTTCTTGCAGCATATTCTTTTGGCCTCTGACAGGAGTCATTCCCAATGCAAAGGTCCCTTTCCACCCGTCCCCTGAAGGGAGTAGAATCAATAATAATTACTCGCTCTTATCATCTGGGCTAGCTCCTGCCAAGACTGGCCTTTCTTGCTACATAAAATCCATATCAACATCTTTACTGGTAAAGTTATATCCTTCTATATCATGGACGTGGTTATTATAAGAATTTGTGTTTGACTCTATTAAAGAAAAGCTTGTTGTAAATATTGTACAGAATATATTTAATGTGAACTATAGATGCTAATGCCTAAGTAATATGTTGCAGTATGCTGCTACATATGAATAATAATAATAATTTTCTATAACATCAGGAAGCTTAACTAATAACACAAAGCCACTTGTAATTTAGTGTAACCTCAATAAGGTGTGTATATTTTCCATCTGAATTATCTGAAAGTACAATGTGCCACATGACAAGCATACCATGCAGCTAACACATTAGTCTTAAAGCAACACACCCAGTATATGAAGTCATCCTTTTTAATTAAAAATTAATCTTTATCTGTGAAAAAGCATGCATTATGTTGTATTAATTGCAGTAAATTGTACATGGATATCAGCTCTTTTCATGAAAATGTTAACTGTAGCATATTAAAAAAACACTTTTAAATAAATTAAACTCTTCAGTCCATAGAATCACTTTTAATGCTCACAAACTCCATACATCTGTCTGATTTCTTCAGTAGTCTACCATATTTGAATTTACCAGGACTTTTTACAATGAATCTCTGGTCTTCCTTTTTTGACAATTTTTGTTTCACTACAACTTTGACTTCAGGGGATCCTTTGCAGCTAGTAGATACTCCAGCCCTCACATCACAGCTTATTCACATCATCTTGTAAATAACAGCATGAATACGCACATTCTTGTGAACTGTGTATTCAAGCTTATCATTTTATCAGATAATGCGAAAACTAATAAAAACAGTCAGATTTTCCCGGTTAACAAAAGTAAAATAAATAAATAAGTTAATGTTTTTGTTTAAAGAGAAGCATTATTATTGCAACATTGTTACTGTTATCTTTTTTGCGGAGCTTTCCTCCCCGGACCTCCACTGAAAATGGACCCAGTCCAGTTGGATTTTCCCAGTTAACAAAAGTAAAATAAATAAATAAAATAAATAAATGAAGGCAGGAGATTGGCATAATGGTTAAGGTATTTACCTTACAGACACAAGGTGGGGGTTTGAGTCTCACATGGGGTAATTGATTAGGCTTAAGATGGCCCACAAGGGCAGCTAGCCAAGTATTAACCTATGAATCTTGTATTGGGAAGCCCTACCCATGTTCCCTTACTTTATTATTGTCACTCTGAGGTTGCTGTATATTGGAAAAGCAACAATCACTAACAGGAAATTCAAAAGTATTCTCAGCATACCTCTCAACCTCTCAGCACAAGAAATCTGGACAAAGCCAGAAATAATGGGGGGACAAAGGCCCAAAATAGGGACAAATTTTAAAGACTGCTCCTATAAGCTTAGGCAGTTGCTAGAATAACATGTTGTGAATTTCTGTGTATTTTCTGGAGGATATGAAGTCTGAAACTCAAATGTCTGTCATTATTTAGTATTATTTAGTGACTTCAGCGGTGGTGGTGCTGCGGTAGCATTGTCGCCTCACAGTAAGATGTTGTCCTGTTCAATTCTCAGCTAGAGCGTCTTCTGTCTGGAGACATGCGTGAATGGGAGTACCTTCGTTGAAGGTTGTGCATCAGGGCCGGCAACTCCATACATAAAAATCTACTGCCAATCATTAGTGGACCGGAGTTCCACTGTGGCGACCCCTAACCGGGAAAAGCCGAAAGATACAACAAGTGACTTCAAATCTTAATAATTTGCTAGAAAACCACAAATTTTATGAGGACAACACCAGAAATATGAGGCAAAAATCTGGACAGTTTTGTTTCAAGTCTCAGTTTTCTTCCAAGGTATACCAACTTTGGAGAAATCATAGTTGCTTTAATCTAAGCACTTATCATGTCTCAGCACTTAGAAGCAAGCTATGAAATATAAGCAAGCTCAACTTATCTTGCTTTAGCAGCTGTGACTTGAGATTGGGTGGTCTGACTGAGTAACTGGACTCCAGAATCAGGAATCTTTCCCTGGAACTCTTAACTATCAATGTTGTCATGGTCCATATTTTCTTGCAACTGGACTGGTTGTTACACTTCTGATTGTTCCTTTTTCCTGGTACTTCATTGTGATTGTCTTGCACAGCTGTCTCCATTTCTTTCTACACAGCTTTCCATTTTCCCCACACAGGATCTTGGATAAGCTGCTTCCCCATCAGCTTCATCTTCAGGCTGCAGACTTTACTATAGACTTTGTATTCTTGTTCTGTCCCAGCATCTACATCTGATAATATTTTTAGTTTCTACCATATTAGTGTAATCAGTCTCTGCTGATTTCTCTGTCTCAAGACTATAGACTTCAGTGCATTAACCATGCTTGCAATAATTGTAGATGTCAGTTTGATTATTTCATGTAACTTGCAATAAATGTTCACACATATGAGATGCATGACATCTTTGGAATGGAATAGATCTGTGCCAACCCATCTCCAAGAAAGAGCTGGTACTATATATGGTGTCATATTTTCCAGGATGAGCTAGTACTAGATATGGTGTCATATTTTCCTTTAAATTGCTGTTGATATGATATGCATTGCTTATGATGCGTCTCTGCACTACTTGTTCTACTTACATTTCCATTCCTGGACAGTGGATTGCATTTATTGCAGCTTGTTGCTGTTTCATTTTGTACTTTACTATTCAGCAATATGATTCATATACCCTACCAATAATTGTCATATCAGTTGATGGGTAATTGATATTTTGTCAACTTTGAACATAAAGCCCTGGTCAAATTTCCTTATTCCCTGAAACAAAAATATTTATTTCCTAACTTTCTTTCTACCTTCATGATTTTTGGTCGAGCCACACTTTCTCTTTAACATCTTTCAGTAGCAGCATTTCTAAGTCTGCATCAGCACATCTCTACAACTTTTCTGTCATTCCCATGTTGTTACCCAAATAATCTCCGGTTCTTATTCATTATTCTTTATGCATCTTTGGTAAATATGTTGTACTCAGCATACTTGCTATTGGCAGTTCCTTGCCTGGTATGGTTTCAAGCCATGATTCTGTAGATTAAATAATATCCTATTAAGTCTAAGAGGTAACTGTTGTGAGAACTTTCTGAATATGCTTTACAATGATTTATAGTCTGTTCTTACCTGAACTTCATTAACATAAAAATATCCTTGAATGTTCTCATATACATTCATGAGCATATCACACTTGTAGATCGGTAAATGCTGTTGCTCCACAGGAAAGTGGTCTGATCTCTTGCTGAATCACAACTTCTATACCATTCTGACTGTATCCTACTTGTTCTAAAATGGCTTCTTCATACCAAAGTCTGCATCTGTAACTGCTTTCATGATCATTTCAAAACTATTTTCTTGTTTACAACTCAATTCCTATGCTGTATTTTACTCTAAATGTTCTCTTAGAAGAACAGTTAGCTTACACATATTATAACAAAACATATCAAGATCTTATATTGTTCTTAGAAACCTTTATAATGCCCATTTTTTTTCTTTTGGCTTTGTTATTTGCATAATTGCTTTAAGTTATCCTGCATCAGGTTTCAGGTTCTCTGACGTTATAACATGGCCCATGTATTTCAGAATTTGTCAGTCTAGTTTTACATTTGTTCTTGTATAAATTGACATTATACTGCATTAATCTATTTCACAATTGTATCAGTCTCTTGTCAAGTTTTTTACTTTTCAGATTATACATTAATGTATAACCAATTATATTTGTAATACCTTCCAAGTCATAAATCATGTGTTTAACTCACTGGTAATGACAAAATGGCATGGTTTGAGGTATTGTTTGCTTGTTCTACTACCAACCTTAATTATATAGTGATGCTTGAAAGGTCAGAAAAGTATTAGAGAAAGATTACCAACCTTAATTATATAGTGATGCTTGAAAGGTCAAAAAGTATTAGAGAAAGAGTGATAACTTTTTTTCATTTTTATAAATGACAACTCTTTCTGTGAGATGGAGCAACCTCGTAGTCAGAATGTATAAGTAAGGGGGGGCCAATGTGCCCCTTCACATGGGAGATCCAGGGAGCATGCTTATTTCAAAATGTGTCTTGTTCTCATAAAATACCATGTTCTTTGAATATATGCGTTTCGAGTTTATATGTACTTGAATTAATGAGGTGCACACAGAAATGTGTGGATTGCCATGCTTACAGCATACACGTTTCAGTAAAACATAGCAATCTCCTTGTTTTCTACTACATTTTCTTGCCCTACGTGCATTGTAGGATGGTACCAGTGAGCATTATTTCTATGAAATAGTATACTGCTGTAATTCCAAACACTTGAAATCTTGAAAACAAATAGATTTCTTCAGGTTTCCACCTATACGGTCTTCAGTAAAGGCAGTCATTTCTCTACTTCTGACAGATATTTCTTCACTTTTGACACCATATCATATCAGGAGGCTTAATACATAGCACATAAACACTTAGGATGTAGTGTAGTCTCGATGAGATTTTTATTCCAAATAAATTCTTTGGAAACTCTAAGTATGAAAAGCACTAGAGCAAGCTTATTAGCCTTAAAGATATACACCTCATATATGATATGTTCCATTTTGTTATGTAGAAGATAGTGTACTGTGACATAATCTATGAACAGGTAGCTTATAAATTGGAAATTTCTATATCTGGAAATATTTTTAACCTCTTCTTCATTAGAATACTTTTTTAAACTCTGGGAAAATTATTTGCATTGCCTTTTGTCTTCACATATCATGAACGCAGGGCATACATTACAAACCTACTACCATTCTCCCAGTACTGGTAAAATGTGTAAGAAAAGTTGTCTGTTTCCAAATGTAATCCTTCCAAATGGATTTCACAAAATTATGTTATGAGCACCACAATGCTCACCTTCACTGATGATGCAAAGAGTGCCCTAAATTCCAATTACGTGACTGGTCATATTTTTGCTGGTTTGACATGGTCATTAGTTTAAAGTAACATGGAACACTAAGCACATATAGTGATGCCATTCCCTAGTTAAATATGCCAAACCATACCAAGCTTCTTAAGTAGAAGTTAACTTGCTTCATCTTGTGTATATCCTGCTTTGGATTCCATATAGATCCTTAATGAAGCCTCTTCTTCCTTTATATGAATGGCATAATCAGACACATTACAGCCTTTAAATTCCTGCTTTGCATGGAACATGTAGTGCTTTAATATATCATAAATCTAACTTCAAATAGTTACATTTCAGCCAGATTTGGTTACCAGTCACTCCTTAACTGATTATCTAGAATCCAGTTTTCATCCCTTACTGGTAAGACTCCTTCTGTACCGTGCCTCTCTGAGTCAGAGCTATACACTTTGATGTACCTCTCAATGGCAATGCCTATGATACCGCCATTAACTTTATTGAGTGTTTTAAGTGTGCAGAATTCGTTATCAGCAGTGTTCTTACCATCAGCATATGTTTCTTATGAAAGTGTGCAGATATTAGGAATGGAGACAGACAGAGAGAGCACACACCTGCATAGGAGAGCTTACTTCGTTTCCTTACCTGTGATTTTATATCATTCTGTGCTGAAAGCAAAACAGCATTACTAGTTGTCATGCCACTACATCGATGTTTGCAGCTCTTCTGCCATCTACTACAGACTTTCCAGTTTAGAAATTATACCATTACAAGGAAATCTTAACAGCTCCCACCATTGTCCCATAGATCCAAAACTGTTGATTATAGAGTGGATTCTTTCATATGTTAGAATATAGCATCAGGCTTCATGGGTCTGTTTATCCTCTGCAGCTCATTTTCCTTAAAATTGGTGGAAAAAGCTTTCCCTCTTGCGTGTCTCAAGATATGAAACAACTGTGGGAGGCCAGCTTATTTAACAAATCTGCAGGACATTTGCAATGGCATATAAGCTGAAAATGTTGACCTGCTTCTATCAAAGGTTCCCTCCATCCCTATCAAAGGATTTTAAGATCAAACTTGGGTGCCAAACATTAAAATAGGTCAGTTTTGACTGCCGAACTGGATTAGCTACACTGAAATGTAATACACATTAAAGACGTTGTCATCCATGATAGTTGTTACTATCTATGTGAAAAAACCTTACATCTTGCAGACTAACAGTATAGACAGGAAACAGGAAATAGGTACTGATGTAATCCCAAGTGGCTGAGATCATCCCAATGTATGTTATTTGGGGCCAACAAAATGCTATGTAATATTAAACCAATATCAGTTTCATTCACAGTGTCATGATGTACTTTGCATGACAACTGACTTAAAGCTACACATTTCACTAGTCTTTTCTAAGTATTGTTGCAGCTAACTACTGTTACTCACTAGGTTAACCTGTTTATATAACACCATAAGAAATTGAACATATACAGTCTGAGAGCTTTGCCAGGGATAGCCAAATATATGTTATTGTCGTATGTATAGGAAATGTGAATCAGAAAATGTGAAATGAACAAGGACTTACCCAAATATTAAAAAGTATCTGCTAGATCCCCAGGATCATACACATTTATCAAGCCTTGTTTGGTAGTTGTACAGCTGCTTGGAAGGAGACATGAGTCATATACACTGATCAGACTTTTAAGGGTACTTATATGGCAACATCTAAAGGAGTTATGGAGCTATTGTAGTTCTTGTATGAGGCATGTCAAAGTTGGAGCCATTAAAGGCACAGAGTTCAGAACTTGCCACACTTCCATTGTGAGGTGCTTAAGGAGTTTAAGAAGTTGTTAGGGGAGAGTAACATAACTTATGCATGTCAGACCACAAATCAAAACATACTTGGATATTAATGTTATAGTTTTTTATCATACCTAATTCTTTGTACCAGTTCAACTTTTAACATGTTATTGAAATATAATAGCAATAATATAATAATCACCCATTTTTGGTGTGTAGTCTGGAATATTATAGCTTGAGACATATAAACCAGGTGAAATATAACTCTGGCTCATTGTGCATTGTTTACATGCATGAATGCAGCTATGACATACATGTCTGGCACTTTGTTCTACACTGGCAAATGGTAACTACATTTATAGACTATGGGAGCCTCAGACGGCACCAGCGGTGATCGCACAACTATCAGCAGGTATGAATGAATACAGAATTTTGAAAGGAATGCATTTTCCTACTTGTTGTGCATATGTGATATGGAGCAATGTTCCTCATCATGACAGCATGATTCTTTTTTTATTATGTAAGTTGCATATCTCTGTATTGTTATCCCAAATGGGTCTTTAATCTTTCTTTGGTGGTGACTTCAGAATATTAATAACTCTGAATGGAGAAAATCTGGCCATTACAAAAAGAAAATCGTCATCATCTGTGTCAAATGCCACTGGGTACTACGTGGTGCACCTGCTTAACCAGACAATCACAGCACTGAAAACATGATTTTATACAGCTGTTAAAGTTCCAGCTCCTCAGCAGGAAGAAGTCCCAGCAAAGTAAGCATTAGCATTGCAAAATTAAAAAGTCTCCACTCCATTCTGATGTTTAGAAGAGAAACCAGAAATACTTTACTAAATATTGTACATGTGTTTTAAGACATAAAAAACTTTCCTTAAAGTAACAATAAAACTAATCTTTAAAAACAAAAAAAAAATTGCATAATAGCAGTCTATAATGAAGAAGCTTCATAGGTAAGTATTAGGTTATCTGCCCTTGTTGGCCATTTTAAGCCTAGCCAGTTTCCCTTTTTTTGCTCAAAATAACCTATCACATTTGTTTACAGATTGGCCTTATTATCCCATCCCATGTCATGTTTAATCACTCTGTTAATATTTATACCCCAAGGCTTTACCCACTCCCCATCAGTATATATCGCTTAAAGTTACGTCAGTGTGAAAGGTAGCCATTCAGCAAAAACATCCCATTTTGTTCTACATGCATTAAACATTGTGTTGTAGAGATGGTAATACTTTTATACTCTGTTTTTCTAGCTAGTGGCACTCTGCATAGACGTTGTATAGGGATGGGGGCAACCGACCTCTTAGTGTAATGTCAAAGTCTCACTTTTGACACACTGCTAATCTGATAATGTTTATTTCAATGAATTTGGATTACAAAATTCATTTTTTGATGCCTCATAGTTGACCTGAGGTCAATATGTTAAAGATGTTAAATGCAGACCATGGCTGGGGATTTCCATTGATGATCTACAAGATATTGACTTCAGACAGTCAGTAATATAGAAAATTATGACTGAGTTTCTGCTTGTAACCAGGTTATCTGTTCAAGACAAGGCTGTTGACAAGTTCTTTTTCAGATATAACTTCTTACTGATAAATTTAGGTCCAACTATACACTTCCCACCTTCCACATCTAACCCACATTTCTCCACTGACTGTACCACTGTTACCACCCTTGATCAAGCGGCTTCTACTTTTTCAAAAACTTAAAATCCTAGCTCCATGGAACCTGGCAGTATTCCAGGCTGTATGCTTGTAGGTATCACATATCACAGGATGCAACCTCTTCTGAATCTATTTGACTTTAGTTTCTTAACAGGCAATGTATCTGAAATTTGGAGAGCATACGCAGTTGTCTTCCTTCACAGGGGCAGCCCCACAATAGACAGCAGTACTATAGTTCTATTAGTTGAATTATCTGTAACGCTGTGGAACACATTATCACTGAACTAGTTAATGACAGCTTAGATTACCTCCAACCCCTGATCCTAATCAGTTTGGATTTATTAAGGACAGGTCACGCCTACTCAACTTAGGCTGATATTTGACAAATGTCACAAAAGCTTTAGATGAAGGCCAGATGTTGACTATAACGCTCAACCTCTAAGCTCAAGAAATCCTGGCAAAACCAAAGACAATAGGGGCCAAACGGCCAAACTCAGGGTTAAATTGTAAATTTATTTATTTATTTTATTTATTTACATTTGTTGACCGGGAGTGTCCGACTGGACTTAGGTCCATTTTCAGCGGAGGCCCGGGGAGAAAAGCTCCATGGTTAAAATAAACAGACAGTAGTTACATTGGATTACATAGCGATTAACAATTTAACATAGCAATTACTTACAACATATTTACAGATGAAGAACATAGTACATCAGTAGACAACTAGAATCTTTATCTGTGAAGTACATAACAGACATCAACAAATGTTACAATAAGAAGTTCCTGCTGTATAATAAGTACTAGGCTTATGAGCATCTGAGCTTGCTATAATCAAGGTAGTTAGTGGAGTGGAAAGAAAGGTAGTGGTTGGATGGGGTGGGTGATATTAGAGTGGGAGTTGCAAGGGCATAGCCAGCATGTGTTTAGGTGCGCTTTTAGTAAAGTTTTGAAGTGGGTGCATGATGGTACAGAGGTAATTGTGGGTGGAAAGAAAGGTGCTAAAATAACAGTTATTGCATTAGCATGCATTTTCTGAATTATCTGAAGTCTGAAACTCAAATTTATATAATTATTTAGTAATTTTAATGCTTAATTATTTGCCAGAAAACCAGAGTTTATGAGCAACAAACCAAAATATGAGCCAAAAATGGACATTCTGCAAAAATATGGGCAATTGAGAGGTATGTATTCTGACTATATCAACGTTATTAGCACCTTTGACTCCATTTTCCATGTGGGCATCATAAGCAAACTCTCTCATTTCAGCATTAGCCCTTACATTGGCTGCTGGTTAGCTACATGGATTATACACCAAACACATGTAGTCTAAGTTGGGGGTGTCTTCCCTGGCTGTAGAAATGTTACTAGGGATTTCCTTCCATATTTATTCTTAGGATACTTCTTGACTGACATTTACTTCTCTGAGATAAACATCTATGAATAACCAAGTTTTCAGATCATTGCAAACTGGGTGTTGTTGCCAATTCACCCCATGATATCAAAATTCTCCAGTACGTCCCGGATCAAGCCCACATCTGCTAGGCTAATTCTTCTTCTTCTTTTGGCTTTTCCCAGTTAGGGGTCGCCACAGCGGATCACCTGTCCACTCATGATTGCCAGTGGAGTTTTACAGTGTCAAGTTGCCAGCCCGGCACCCAACCTTCCACAGAAGGCACGCACGCACTCACACATAGGACTAATTTAGAGTGTTCAATCCACCTACAGCATGTCTTTGGGATGTGGGAGGAAACCGGAGCACCCAGAGAAAACCCACGCAGCCACAAGGAGGACATGCAGACTCCACACAGAAGGCAGCCCAGCCGAGGATCGAACTGGAGAACCTCTTGCTGTGAGGCGACAATGCTAACTGCTGCACCACCATTAATTCTAAATGCTAAGAAGCATAGCATACATACCTTCAGTAAAAATATTATCTCTTCTTATTATATCGCTAGTGTTCCTCTTCAGACCCCTTTATTAGAGAACTGATGCTCACATTGACCACGAGCTCATGTCTCAGCTGTAATCAGAAAGTTCTTTTGCCCACATAGCTTATCTGTTGTGGCATCTAAGTACAATGATGTCCTTGCCCCCCCATTTAATCTTCCCCTTAAACCCATTATTAAACACAATACATCCTTTGAAATTTATGCCATCTCTAAACACTTTGTATAACTTGAAATGCTTCAAAGATCCCTAACTAGCAAAAATATCTGCTTTAATCCACTTCAACTGCTCTGTCTTACACACTCTTGAGAAGCGATTTTTGCCTAGCATATTGTGCTCTGAAAGGCCTGTTGCTTTTTACAGGTTATCTTAAATCTCCACTGAAAGATTAGTAATGCTTGCTTCTGTGATAAGTTTCTTACCCAAAGCATGTAAGATCAGTAATACCTGCTGGCATTATGGGTTTCTTACTCCACACATGCCACATGTTTGGTTTAGTCTCCCTCTGCATATCAAGCAGAGGACCTCTTAAAAGCTTTAAAGCAAATATGCAAAGCTCTATGAAGGGATGGGTAACTACAAATTCATGATTGACATCAGTGCTAATGATTTCCTGTCCAAAGGGAACTAGCCTATCCTTACCCTTATAAGGGTGCGGTGACTCATCTTCTTGATAGCTATCCAGTAGTAGTTTAATATAAACCTATGAACCTGTAACAATGCTACTGTTAATGACATGGTGAATTGCAATGTTTTCTTTCCTTTTATTTTATTTATTTATTTCTGTTTGTTAACAATGGCACATCAGTTCTAGATATGTGCAATTAAATTTCAGATGCATGTTATTTGAATTTTTAAAGTACTGCATGTTTCTATTTGTATTACTGACCAGAATTTAGTGCATGTGTGTGCGTGTGTGTGTGTGCGTGTGTGTGTGTGTGTGTGTGTGTGTGTGTGTGTGTGTGTGTGTGTGTGTGTGTGTGTGTTTGGGGGGGATATGTTTGTAAGAGATTCAGTGAATGTGATTGACTATGGGGAGAGGAGTATGCTTTTGGGCATTACCGTTACATGTTCTGTACTCCTTATATGTTCACAGAAGTTTGTTCTATCCCTCCTGAAATGTGTGAATTTCCTCACAAAATACAGTTGGTGACAGACGTAAAATTATGCTATGTGTATCTGTTACAAACTACCATTTTTTCAGAAGAAACAATATTCTTAATTATTCTAGCAACTTAAACCTTTTTGTCTAACTTAAGTTATGAGTTTGAGGATGACACAGCTGTATTATGTTGCATGCAATATTACATACTGTAGAAACTGATTAGGTAGTATATATGACTACAAAGTAAACACACTAAACAAACTTTAAAAAATAGTCTGGATTTAGACAGGCTTACTGAGAAATGGCTGTTTTCCCATTGTGGTAAACTCTCCTTTATTCCTTAGATAGCCCTATCCCTGTGGTCACTTGGAAAATGATCTCACTGGCACAGCTGCATTCTAATATGAAATCTGGGGGAGGGGCTAATGCTAATTACTCCTGCACTATACATCAGAAATGCAGGCAGCACTCAGTTTACACTGCTGTGCAATTCAGAGAATTGCGCAACAGAGTAAAATGTCACTGTTGGAGGAGCTATCAAAAGACAGAGGTCACCCTTTCACTCCTATGAAAGCAATCACACTGCAGGAATGAAGGTGAAAAGTGTGCTTGTATGTGTATTTGAATGGGTGTACGTATGTGTGTGTATATGTGTGTGTTTGTGTAGGCATGTATGTGTGAGGGTAGGGGGTGCCTTAGCCAACATGATGCATAGGAGATTAGGGAAAACACTTCTGCTGTCAGGTCTGACAGCACTACAATCACTTAGAGGACAATTCAGATATGTGCTAATGAACCAATAATGATTTTTTTCATTGTAGTCATAGTTGTCTCTAATTTGCATTTTCTTACCTTCACGGTAATTAACCTATCTGCTTTAAGCAATTACCACAAGTGATGAACTTTTTTTCTGAATCCTAAGATACATCTTTCTCCATTTATTGCTAAATTAAGAGTATAAATGACTGAAAAATAAGAGTAGACCCATAATCACTAGAATGATTCATTGTATTAATACTCTGAGAGAAAAGACTGTTTTGTATTATTCTAAATTATCCTTATGTGTAGTACCTGTGGCAGTTATTGGAGATATCTAAACATGCTTATAATGATTTATGTTAGCATTTGATAGCTTTAGCAGAGTGCAAAAGCATTGTGCAAATAGGAATAACTGAGATGTATTCATTTTTTTCAAATTTCAGAAAACTTCTTGTGGAAGGGTGGGTCCAGCGCTGCAGTTTTTGTAAATGAGAGCTATCCAGAAGTTGGAGGACAGATAGATGATGCATTCCGAATTAAAAAGAAAAAGGCAGAAGAGCATGATAGGATATTTTTATTGAAGGTATAGTAACTCTAGTCTGCTTTTCTTTACTGTTATTAAAACAGGACTGACAGTGGGAGCCTGACAGCTTAAAAAAGTAATTTTAGGAAGTTCAATTATGGTGCAACAGTTACCCTGAAAATGATTTTTTATGAACTTTGTGCCTTTGTGTGACCACGAAGTTAGCATATATAAGCTATGAAGGGGAGAGAGTACCCCTATATGGGGAAAGCAGGAGTGTTCCCCCTTTAAAAAAGGCTTGTTTTGTGTTCGCTGAAAGTAGTTTTCAGTGTATTGGTTGTGCAGTAACAGGACTTAAAGAATTACCTTCAGTCAGTTGACATGATTTCCCCTGACAACGTATAAACATGTATTGTTTTACAGGTTGCTGATTAACTTTATTGTAAGAGCCATATTTTATTGTACTGCATTATTTTTATTGCTGCAGTCCTATTCACTGGATGATGTGAAATGAACCAAGCTAATCAGAGATAAAAGTGAAAGTGTTACTGTAGCCCCTTTCTCCATCCTTGGTTCTGCAGAATAGGATAGGATATAAGGGCTATATCATTAGTACAACCACATGAAGCTAAAAACAGCACCCCAGGAAATCACCAACGTAGTGCAGTGTTTTATCCAAAAAAAGTCAATGAGCCAGGAAACAGATGAGGATGCTAGCAAAAGAGTTATATCCTTTGGTACCAGATCCACCTGAAACTAGAACAACTACTTCAGAAAAGTACAAATTTAATGCAATATTTTACCCAAGAATCCCAATGAAAGTGTTACATCTCTTGATAACACAATCCCTGAAAGTAGAAAACACCAGCATAGTACAATGTTCTATCCAAGAAGTTTACTGATTCAGAACACAAATGTGGACCCTGTAAGACTTCATAAAAGTTTATAATGCATTTATCATTATTTCTAAACCAACCTGTACTGTGTAGACACAGGAATCCCTCTGCCCACACCCATTTTTATAAAACTTCCATTTCCTCATAAAATATATTCTAAAATTTGCAGAGAAACCATGTTTTCAAATATCAACAGACTAATGGCACTTAAAAAAGCAAAAAACTGCAAGGCCTTTTTAGGAGGGAATTGATCATTCACATTGAGGTTGGGAAGGGAGCCTGCAGTTCATTGAGTCACATTTTATTTGAACCTCTGACTTGATAAACTGAAACCATTATAAATGCACCTTGTTGACTCTTAGAGTGGAGTGTTAATTGACCTGGCCCACTCCCAGACCCATGTTGGCGCTCACCTCTAGTCGATGTGATTTGGAGTTTAGTTGAGTTGATGACATTGATTCTGGGACAACATGTAGCTTACTTTCTTCCCATCTCTTAAGTTATTAAGATGCAGATTTGAATCCATGGTTAAATGCAATGCTTATGCTAAACAGGTTCCTATTACATGATCGTAAGCTAGAAATAGCAAACGCTCATTTGTCTAACCCAAATGCACAAAACCACAGAATATCAAAGGAACGGATCAGCGAATTTATGCCCAGGGAAAAAAATTTGCTGGGCCATTCTCAGGTCTTTGCTGTTTTCTTCACTGTGTTGCGATCTCAGAGTTGGTATATTTATGGTGGGGAGGGGGGTGAAGCCCCCCACTTTAGGTTGCCTTTACATTTTCCCTGGACAAAAATTTGCTGATCCGTTCCTTCGATATTTCCCTGGGGAAAAAACTTGCTGATCCGTTCCTTGGACATTTTGCGGTTATGTGCATTTGGGTTCGATAATAGATCGGTCGCTATTTCTAGCATTCAATCATATAATATGAACCCATGCTAAAAGTGTGCAATAATGTGTAAACATGGGTCCACTTCTTATTTTCGAAATACCACAATCTCAAGTTTCAGAATATCGAGTTCAGAATCTCGAGATCTTGGAATCTCGAAATTAAGAACCTCCCCAAAAAAAAAAGCAGTCAACACATCACAAAACATGTTTTTGCAGGGGGCAAGCCACCCTGCACCTCCCACACCATACATACTTAAATATACCAACTCTGAGATCGCACTACAGCGAGAAAAGGGAAATCTCCCATTCAGCCCTGTATGCCAATCCCCGTTCAGGATTTCGAAGTTTTAAAACATTGATCATATGTTCTTCGATCATATGAATTTCAAAGTTTTAAGCTTCGAAATTCTGTAGTGGACCCGTAGTCATATATATATATATATATATATATATATATATATATATATATATATATACATGTTTATCAGCTCACTGAAATTAAATCTCCACCAGTGTACTGAAATTAAATCTGATGGATCAATTACAGAGAACTCTGCAATGTTTTTCCAGTGTTTCAACTGCAACCAGAACCATCCAAGCTAAGATAAGATTATTTTCTTGATTAACTGCACTTGTACTTGCTTTATACAGTGATCATGACTGTTTTTGAACATTTTTAAAGCATTTATTTAATTTTGTGGTGAAAATAGTATTTTCTCTTTTATTGTTGGCTTTTCTAGTCTATGTGCCTCCAAATCTCATTGCAGATGGGCAAATTAGCAAGGGACTTAGTTGTTTGGTAGTTGTTTGTTATTTATTCTGCTTTGTTGTGCCTTTTAATTAATAAATTCCAGGATCTGACATTTTGTGGCAGAAGGTGTTTACCTGGTCTCTTGGAGTTGGGAAGCATTGGAGGAAGCTCAACGTGTGGTTGTTTATTGGTTAGAGAGCAAAGGAGTCCGTTTTCAAGCTTTCTTTCTCTGTGTGGAGCTGTTCACTAGGCTGTGGTGGTTAGCAATGCCCTGTATTGTAGCAAATGCCTAGGTGGTAAAATGTACCTATAAAGTTAGCATTAGATCCAAAACCTGTTAAACAGTGTGCCATTGTGCAAAAATAAGCTTAGAGCAGCAAGGCTGTGCTTCAGATAGTGCTACCATATCCTAGCATTTTAAAACTATCTGCTTTTAACCCCAGAAACTACAATAGAAGACCCTGTTAAACCCCAATCCTTAATCCTAAGCAGCCAACTGTATTATACGACCAGACAACATGGATATGAAATTTTCATTGGATAGCTTGGTAGATTTGGGCATCCTAATCATGTTCTCAGACAACCAGTTAATCATTAAGGAAAATAACACTGTATGTGATTGATGTGAATACACAATTTCCTTGGAGGCAAAAATCTTGCATACAAATGAGGTTGTCAGAAATACCCACACTTCATCCCTCACACATACCACTCACGATATACACAGATTGTTTTATGCTAAGGCACTTAAATGAAACCTTCCCAAATCTCACAGACCTCCAAAGCCACATAATGGCAATAGTGGTCCTCAACAATCACTAAAGTACACACCAAAAAGACACCAAACATTTCACATAAGCCTACCCCAAGTGCAAAGCTAATAAGGCAAGCATACACTTTACCTAATACTCTTATTGCTGTGAACTGAACTGTACAACATACAGATGCTTCACTCACTAGGTTGGACAAGGAAAAGGTAACGCTTAGTTGCCTATCTGGAGCTAGGATCCCTTGTAATATATGAACAGATAGATATAAGCCTTACATTGAGCAGCATTCTGCCTTCACCAAGGAAGATGCCACAGTATAAATGTAAAATGATTGATTTTAATAATCGGCATAGTTTCTGGTGTCACTCCAGGGAGATCCAATATTTGTCAGCATAGGCGAAAATGGTCAAAAGACCATGTTGCTTTGCCAAGGATGGGTTGCACCTTTTTGATAGTGGCTAAAATCTTATCCATTCCCTTAGACCATTTCTTAGGCAATACCAAAAAGACAAAACTACCAACATAGTAAAAAGGTCTACAAGCAACCTTAAGGTGTTACTGCTCAATGCTCAGAGCCTAAAAAAAAAAAAACTTCACAACCTTCAAGCCCTCCTCACTCTGGAGAATGTAGACATCTGAGTCATGACTAAGACTTGGTTTAACACTGTAGAATGTACTCCAGAAGTGGAAGACTACAGTGCCTTCCATACATTTAGACCAACAACAACACAGACTGGGTCCAAAGGGGAGATTCCTCAAGATTGGAGACGTGCTTATCAACCCCTTTTTTAAGGGAAAGGGGAACAGGACAAACCCAGAGTCATATAGACCCTTAAGTCTATTTTCATGTTGTGGAAAAATAATGGAGAAGGTAATATTGGATAAGTAATTGTCAGAACTGGATAGGCTGGGACTTGAAACGATATATCAGCATGCATACATTGAAAACAGATCTATTACCACCTGTAACATGATGTTCCATAACAGTATAATAACAGCTATGAGTAAAAAATTGTGCTGTGATGTAATTTTTGTAGATTTAACTTCAGCATTTGATAGGGCCATACACATAACACTAATCAATAAATTAGGTACTAGATATTGATGAACTCTTGATAAGATGGATAGCTGCATGGCTTACAAATAGGACATGGCAAGTATAATACAGAAACTGGACAGGCAAAATCTTTGGTTACAGTCAGGGTGTCCCACAGGGCTCTGTCCTAGGCCCTTACTTGTTTAGATTGCATCTTTCAGACCTAACGTTTTCATCTGAGGTGTTCTACAGTCTATATGCAGACAAGCTGAAACTGGGTAAACTGATTACATGTGTTACAGATAAGGCATGTCTGCGAAATAACTTGACTAAATTGACCATTTGGGCACAGGAGAATAATATGCTGATAAATACATCAAAAACTAAGCATATGAGATTTGGTAGGCACAAATTGAAAGGTGAATATTTAATACAGCACACAGTGATTGAAACTGTACATTCATTTAAGGACCTGGGTATATGGGTAGATTCAGTTATGAGTTTTTCTAATCATATCAACCAATTGGTTAATGATAGTTATAGAACTATAGGTTGTATAAAAAGATTTATAAAGTGTAGGAAATCAAAAATAATGAAGTCATTGTTTGTAAGTTACATTAGACCCAAACTTAAGTATGGAATAACAATATGGAAACCCTATAAGAAAAAAAGCATGAGTAAACTGGAAAGAGTACAACGGAAATATACTAAGGGCATCCATGGATGTGAAAATTTAATTTATTATGAAAGACTAAAATATCTGAACTTGTACAGTGTCTCTTACAGATATCTAAGTAAGATTTTATCACAGATATCTAAGTAAGTAAGATTTTAAGTATTTTCTTCTGATTTTTTGTTAAGTTTTACTGCTTTGCCACCTACTTTTTGGCTTGCTAAAGTTTATATCTGTAACAGTAACATTACTTGGAACACATCTAGAGCCTGTTTACTGCATTTCCTGTGTTGCACTTAATTTAAAATCATTTTTTTCTCTAAAAACTGCATTTTACCTGATTTTGGCCTAGCACTCAAGTGTGGGGTCATTTATTGCACTGTTGTGATTATTTTGCTGCTTGTGTATCTCTGCTACCTTTAAACTACAACAAAAAGAAAAAAAAATCTTGCTTTTTCCCACTTTCTGAAAGTTAAGAAAGTTCAGTTACAGATTTGCTGTTCTGAACTGTTTGGAAGTTTCTAGAAGGCCAGTGCTTGCTTGGGCTAAAGGGAAGTCTCTGTGTTCACCTGGAGGAGTGGTTACTACATAGAAGCTGTAGTTTTATTGGCCATTTTGGGTCAATTCTAAACTCCGTGATCTCTCTATCTTAAAACCCTACAACTCTCTTTTTGCGTGGTTTTGCGCACTGAGCAGCATCAGGCAGCGCCGCCTAAACAGGTTTAAACTATTCCAGGCTGCACAAAGTCTACTCTTCACTTTTTCCATAAGAACTGTTCAAACTCTCAAAGTAATCACTCTGTTCTCTTTCTAAAGCCCTGCACTTGCTCAGCTCTTATAAGGAAACACTAACTAACTAAAGCACTACACCCTCCTTGACTTCTCATAAGTATTAGGCTCCCGATTGGTCCTTCCTGATCAAGTGAAAAATCAGTTCCCTTCCCTAATCTGATCAGTAAAAAAACAGTTCCCTATACTAATCTGGTATGTCCAAGGGTCAGTTTCAAGGTTACTCTCCAGTCCAGCTGGTGAATCTGGGAATTTTGAGGCAATGTTACAATTGCCTTATGTACACAGACAACCCTCTCCTCCTTCCAACAAACTCTAATACATGTGAGAGATGCAGTTACACAGCCAAACTGGAGGCAGAGCTCTCTCAACCCAAGACTGGCACAGTCAGTCTGGAGGAAAAGGTAACCACTCACACCACAAATCCAGTCTCACACAGACCTATTGCATCTGCATACCCAACACATAAACACACAAAAACATACTCAGAGGCTCTAAATAAAAATCTGCCTAAACGGCAAAGGCCTCCTAAGCAGATATCCAAGCAACAGCCACCCCTCAACAATGCACATGAATCACATATCTCACAAAATCAGTGTGCCTCACAGTCACAGCCCTTAAGGCCAAACAACACACCAAATACACTTGTTATAGGGGACTCTATTGTCTGGCACACTGATGTCCCGCTCACCAGACTGAACAAGGAGAAGGTCACTGTAAGCTGCCTGTTGGGTGCCAGGATCTTTCACATAACGCAAGCACTCAGGTCACTCCAAAGCAAGTACAAGTATGACTCCATTATTGTCCATGCTGGTGTGAATGACCTGAGACGTACCTCCCTGGACTACATGAAAAGAGACATAGAGGAGCTCTCTGACCATGTAGCCCAGGTTGGTATGACCCTGACCTTGAGTAGCATCTTGCCCTCACCAAGAATGATGCCACAGTATAAAGACAAAATGATCAGTTTCAACAATTGGCTAAAGTATTGGTGTCATTCAAAGGGGATCCAGTGTCTGTCAGCCTGGGATGACATGCTCGACAAGCCACGTTGCTTCGCTAGGGACGGCTTGCACCTGTCACCCTTAGGCTTTCGTATACTGGCCAAGGCTCTTGCCACCCTCATAGTGCCTTTTTTAGGCAAGGCTCAAAGGACAAACCCACCTCCATAGACAGCCCAAGGATAAAAACACTAAAGGTAATGCTACTCAATGCCAGAAGTCTAAACCTCAAGATGCATGCACTTGAGGCTCTCCTCAGTATGGAGAAAATCGATGTCTGTGCAGTAACAGAAACCTGGTTCAAGGCTCCTGAGAGCACCCCAGCACTACCAGGTTATAACTCATACCATGCGTTTCGGCCCCAAAACTCAGACCGAAGCACAAAAGGAGGGGGAGTATCTATATTCATCAAAGATACCTACACCTCCAGGTTAGTGGCACTGCACGAAGCATCGGAAACCATCCATGTGCAACTAACAGTGGGCAAAACTGCCTTTCAGTTTGTAGCCTGCTACAGAACATCCTCCCTATTGCAGGAACCCCACTAGGCATTCCTGAGAACACTGGAGAATATGAAGGTCTCTCCAAACACTATGTTATTGGGTGACTTCAACTACCCAAACATTGACTGGGAAAACTACTCAAGCCCAAACACCCTCACTCAACGGTTCCTTGAATTTATAAACTCTAACGCAATGGAACAACTGGTCACCACTCCCACAAGAGGGAACAACATATTGGACCTGGTCATCACCAACATGGCGGCTCTATGTTCCACACGAGAGGTAAACCTCTCATTGGTAAGATCAGACCATAAACAAATTTCCCTGGACATCCATATCCCACCCCCAGCCAAGGAAATCACTGTAAAGAATTTCTCAAAAGCCAACTTTGTACTTCTCAAGACTGAGGTGGAATCCTTCAAAGCCCCTGGGCCAGAGGATAATACAGCCCAATCTGCAGAATCCTTTACAAATGCATTCTATGAGCACCTGCAGGAATGCATGGATCGTGCTATCCCAAATAAAACCAAGACTCACTCCTCCAAAAACAGGAGACTGGTCTGGTGGATCCCGGCCACAAATAAGCTATACAACAGAAGGAGGAAGCTACTACATGACAGAGCAAAATCCCAAAAAGGGAAGGCATCTCTGATCAGTATTAGAAAAAAACTTCGATCCCTCATAAAATCATCAAAGGCCAGTTTCGAAAGAAAAATTGCCCTTGACACTAAAGATAATCACAAGGCCTTCTTTAGTTATGTCAGGAACATGGGCGGAAACTCCCAGATATGCTCTGAATTGTTGCATAATGGTACAAAATATACCGAACCTACAGACATATCCAACATCCTGGCAGACAGATTCAGCGCAAACTTCCCCTTCCCCCAAAGGAGCAAATGCCTATCCCAACTGAATGTAACCTCCCTGACATCACAGATGCACAGGTGAAAGCTGCCCTCTCCAAAGCAAAAAACACAGCATCTATGGGACCGGACGGTGTCCCAGGCTGTGTCTTACACGAGCTCCAAGAAGAACTGAACCCTCACATTAAGTCACTGTTCAAACTTAGCCTTACTACAGGATATGTACCCAAAGAATGGCGTACAGCTACAGTGGTCCCACTCCACAAAGGTGTGCCACAACGGACCCCAGAAATTATCGCCCCATAAGCCTGACTAGTCTGGTCTGTAAAGCTATGGAGCGTATTATAATGGAACTCATAAACAAAGACATTGGGAGCCTCCAGACACTGGACCCTACCCAATTTGGCTTTGTTAAGGGCAAATCTTGCCTCTTAAACCTAGTTGATTTCTTTGAAACGGTTACCAAAGCCATAGATGAGGGCAAGGTAGTCCAAACAGCCTACCTGGACCTCGCAAAAGCCTTCAACACAATACCCCACTCTGGCATCATAAATAAGCTTACCAGCTTAAATATCAACCCCTATATCACAAGATGGGTTGCAAACTGGCTTAGAGATAAAACCCACATTGTCAGAATCGCAGGTGCCATGTCCGAATCCAAGCCAGTTACAAGTGGCGTCCCACAGGGCTCAGTTCTGGGACCTCTCTTGTTCAGTATATACTTCTCTGAGGTTCAGGCTAACATGGGGGAATTATGGCTGACAAAGTTCGCAGATGACTGCAAACTGGGGGCCATAGTCGAATCTCCAGCTGACACAAGCATCCTCCAAAAGGGTCTCACAGAGACGGATGCTTGGTGCCAGAGCCACGGCCTCAAGCTAAATGCTAAAAAGTGCATAGTCATCCCCTTTGGGAAAAACAAGGTGCCCACAAATTACCACATAGGTGGTAATCCATTAAGTACGGAAGAAGTAATTAGAGATTTGGGGGACAACGTAGTTAGCAATCTCTCCTTTGATAATCACGTTGCCAAAGTGGTTAGAAAGACCTTCTATATAGCCCACCTTATCACAAAAGGGTTTGCATCTAGATCAAGAGAGGTTATTGTGCCCCTCTACTCGTCACTCATCAGGCCCATAATTGAATACAATGCCCCTTTTGAGATGTACCTTACACGACACCTGCAGCAACTGGAGAGACCCCAAAAGTACCTCACCAAGAGGATCATGGGCTACAAACAGATGTCCTATGCAGCTCGACTAAAGAAACTCCAGCTCTACTCAGTTGCTTACCGCCTACTCAGAGGCAATCTATGCCTGACGTACAAAGCCATGTCAAACCGGGAATTAATGGACATGCTCCACCTCAAAAAATCCAAGTCCCTTAGAGCTACATGCTCCAGGGACCTAAACCTCAGCACAAAAATAAATAGGACATGCTGGAGGGACAGATTCATTTCCCAGAGGCTCCCCTCACTCTGGAATAGAATCTCAATTCATGTTAGACATAGCCCCTCACTGACCCTCTTCAAGCGAAATCTGGACGCGTGGATGGGAAATCTCTTCTGTGTCCCTGCTAGACAGAGGCACAGTAAACTCATCTTAAAAGGGTACCTTCTGTGACCTACTTTACAGAGGCACAGTAGGCTAATCTAATAGGGAGGCAGAAGCCAAATACACTCTGGCTAGGCTTATAAATGCCCTAGGGCAGATAGCCTAGTATCTACCTATGAACCTATAAGAGGTGATCTTATTCAGGTATATAGGGCATTTAGTGACAACTTCCTCTGGGAATGTTTGAGGTTAACAAAAAGTACAAGAGAATCACCAGACAACCTATGTAGAAGATTCTATAGGAACGAGAAGTGTACTAATTGGTTCTCTGACAGAGTAGCTGATGCATGGACTACCAAATTACATTAACGCAAGTACTAGTTTAGATATTTTTAAGAACAGCCCGGATACGTATTATGGGAACAAGTGTTTTGGTATATTGGCAAGCTAGAAGGGCATTAATGCCCGTGCTTGAAATATTTGTATATATGTATATGTATGTAAAGCTGGAGGTGTTGCAATCTATGTTAACAACACACATAACTACAGGTTCATTAAACAGGATGATACCGTGGAGCTCAACCATGTGCAAGTCACCATACGTAAGGTCCCTTACCATATAATGGCTAGCTACAGGTCACCATCTATTCCCCTAGAGTCTCATGACTCTTACCAAAACCTACTAGAGGTGCTCACCATCTATCCAAACACCCTATTCATGGGTGACGTTAACTACCCATCTATAGACTGGGAAACATACACTGCCTCAGACTTACAGGCACAATGCTTAATAGACATTTATTAAAACAAACACCCTGGAACAGATAGTGCAGACTCCGACCAAAGCATCAAACATGCTGGATCTGGTACTCACCAGCATGGGATAGTGTTGCACCCCCCCCCCCCATGTCACATCCTCATTAGTGAGGTTGGATCACAAAGCTGTCTCATTTGAAGTAAAGTCAAGCCAGAGAATCCATCTAAACCAGTAATTATTCAAAGGCAGACTACATCCTATTAAGTGACAGTTTATCAAAATTCAAGCCCCCACCCCCCACAACACTGAGACCACAGCTGCCTATGCAGAATTATTCACAGAGTCACTGTACAAACATGTGAATGGTTGCATAGAGGCTGCCATACCTACTAGAAATATACCCAAAACAAACATCAAAAACAAACTTACTGTTGGAATCCTCACCTAAGCAGGGTATATAATAAAAGAAGAAATCTCATGGCCAAAATCAAGAAAAACAACTCCCTTAAAGACAAATGTCTTGTACAACTAAACAAGAAATTAGGAGGTCTAATAAAGTCCAACAAAGCCAACTATGAGGTCAGGATAGCCTTGCAGGCTAAGCACAATCAGAAGTCCTTCTTCAGCTACATCCGGAACCTTAGAGGTAATACACAACACTGTGCTGAACTGATGGTGAATGGTATCACCTACACCAATCAGGGTGACATAGCAAATCTACTGGCTGATAACTTCAGCTCAAACTTCACCCCATCCCAGTTCCAGCAGGTGAAATACTCTCCAACATACTTCCCCCAGCTGTCAGCAGGGCTCAGGTGCTCCCAAACAGTTTAAAACATAACTTATTAGGACCACTTAGGCACTCTTCAACTACAGCATTGAAATAGGCTATGTTCCCATTGTATGGAGGACCACAACAGTCATTCTCCTCCACAAGGGTGGACCATCAACTGACCCAGGAAACTACAGACCCATCCATCTAACAAGCCTAATGTGCAAAGTCACAGAACAAATTATCATAGAAATGATAAACATGGACATTGGCAACCTACATACACTAGACCCATTCCAGTTTGGCTTTGTTAAGGAAAGGTCATGCCTACCTAATCTAGTGGACTTCTTTGAGAGGGACTCCAAGACAATGGACAAGGGTAAAACAGTGCATACTGAGTATCTTGACCTGGATAAGACATTTGATACAATACCCCACTCAGACATTGTTGATAAGTTCTCTGAGCTAGGCGTAAACCCTTACATAATTCACTAGATTGCTGTCTGGTGCATAGACAAGACCCAAGAAGTCAGGATCAGTGTCAGATCACCTCTACCAAGCGACCAGTCAGCAGTGGAGTACCCCATGGCACTGTGCTGCGCCCTCTCCTGTTTGGCATCTACTTCTCGGAAGTCAAGGGTAATGTTAAAGGCCTCTGACTCACCAAGTTTGCAGATGACTGTAAACTGGGAGGTATAATAGATTCCCTCAAAACACAAACCCCTGCAATTGGGTTTAACACAGACAAATGTCTGCTGCCAAAGCCATGGACTAAAACTCAATGCAAAAAAATCCTTTATACTGCTCTTTGGGAAACTGTCAATGCAAGTTAATTACTCCAGCAATAAAACACCCCTAAGAGTCAACCCAGTAGTAAGGGATCTGGGAACATGTATAGACAGCAATCTGGCCTTTGACCAACATCTAGCTAAGATGATAAGAAATCATTCTGTGTTGCCCAGCCTATAGTTAAGGGTATGACATCTAGGCCCAAGGAAGTTATATCACTGTACTTGTCCTTTTATCAGACCTATCACTGAGTACAGAGCCTCCTTGGCATGTATCTAACAAGACATTTGCAACAGCTGGAATATCCACAAATATTTCTTAACAGGAGAATTCAGGGCATGAATACCCTGTCCTACACTGATTACCTAAAAGCTCTGTCTCTACATTCAGTCTCCTACAGGCAGATGACAGGGGGTCTTTGAATGTCTTACAGAGCTTCATGATGTCCAGCCCGGATGGATCTATTACACATCTGCATAACAAACTGCACCAGAAACATTAGATCAAGGGATCTGAACTTTCCTTGTGACATAAACAGAATGTTCTGGAGAGACAGATATGTGTCCCAAAGAATCCTCATGCTATGGAATAGGCTCCCCATCCATGTGAAAGAGAGTGCACCCCTTACCCTTCTCAAACAAAACCTTGACAGTTGGACAGGAAATCATAAATTTAGCCCTGGTTTGGCCCCCATGTCCCTTATGGACAGAGGCCATTGATAAGAAAAATATTATTCTAACACCCCTTACAAATCCTTAGCTATCTGCCTACTAACATGCCCACCAACACCCCTCTGTATGACGTTTGGGACCCAAATGGTTTGGGGATATGTGGCTAGGCTTGTAAGGGCCTTAGTGGTCATTAGCTTAGTAACAACCTATGAACTTGTTTGTAGTTTATTCAAGAAATATAAACTTGTATTTAAGTTTCTCAGTTGCTTGTTTTTAGCCATTTCCTCTATATAACTTGCCATTTTAGCAAACATAAGGGTGGTCCTCAAGACTGTACATTGTAAGCCATTTAAGGCTGTGAAACTTGCTGTACCTCCTTTCTGTGTTATTCAGTTTAATTCTTAGTAGCATGATTGTCTGCAGCCTCTATATCTTATCCATATGCATGGTTATACTCAGACAATCCATACCATCCACAATCTGTATCAGAACTCTTGGAGTGCATTGGTGATTAAAGCACATTTCTAGTTTGCTGTATGAATATCCTGTTGTCAGCTCACCCTATGATATCAACATTATCCAGCATAGCAAAGATCAGACCCACATCTGTTAAGGAAACTTAAGGTCATATCCCTGTCCTGCAATAGAAACCTGTGCAGGTATTTTATTTCATGTTTACTCTATGCTTGACTCTTCACTGCTCCTTACAATTCCCTAAATGTTCCTTCTAACCTATCCTCTTAGCCGTCCCACCACATGCTCTCTGCAATTAACTGCACAAGTTTAGGTTAAATTGTAATTAACATGAACAAAATCCAAAATCCACAGTGTAAAAATGTTAAGAGTATAGCAGAAGAAATACTCTAGAATGCTGTATTATGAAAAGCCATTCTTTATTCTGGTAAATCAAAACGCTTTTGAGCTTTTTAACCCTTCATTAGGATGAACATCAAACTGGAATTATTCAACACACATCTAATAAATATCCCCAAAAACAATAAACATCATCCAATCAGATTAGAGATCCTGTTAAACAAGAACATCTGATTAGCACTTCATCTTGATAATCCATTTATTCTTTAAGGTAACCTTCAAAGAAAATTTACCATTTAGGTACTTGGTAGTATATCAGGACAATTCAGCCTGCCACTGCCCCTCACATTTCAGTTAAATGTTGGTATAATGCCCCTACAAAGGGGATGTTTTAACAACTACTAAGGTTTGAAACTTATAACCCAGCTCATGTTGAGTTTAACTTTTATATCTAAATAAAGCATTTGAGTTGCTTTGTTAGGAAATAACCCTTATATGCTCATATTTAGAAATTCAAAAGGCTCTTGCTATCTTCCCCACATAAAACGAGCTACAAAATCAGAATGCAGCAACATAGACATTTTTAGAGGTATAATTACAAAAAAAGACCTTAAAATATTTACTGTCAGTCTCAAGGTGTGGGGAAAGAAAAGTCCAAGTTGGACACATATTGACATATACTGTGGTCATTGCAAAGTCCTCATTCAAGCAATTATTACCCTTCTGAGAACTAAAGGCTTACTAAAGATCATCCTTATCTTTTAGATCTCCTGTGAATAAAGATAGGACAAACCCACTAACTGTGAAACCTGTGATGTTGATTTCTAATACTTTCCATTTGTTTCTGTTATCTCAAATTACCTAGATGTTTCCTTAAAAGTCATTAAAAAAGTACAAGCTGCACAATGTCCCTTCTTAAAGCCCCACATCAAACAAGGTAGTCCTGTGATGTGGGGTTTAACTTCCCCCCTTGCTATACCCCCTTGACATTGCCAGGAATCCTGTCTGACTCATGTGAACTCATAAAACACATACTCTTGTCCAGTTCACCAGAAATATTGCAGGCTGCCCACAGTAATAACCCTTCAGTAGATTATAGTACCATGAGTAAGATGACAGCAGGCTGTATAAAGAAGAGCATCCAAAGCTACTAACTTCCATAGGTTTTGGATGCAAATTATAACCAATCACCATCATCATTATTATCAACCCCTTTTTCCCATTTTTCTACATGGGGATGGGGTGTCAACTGTTGCCATCTCTATCAATTCAATGTCATACTCCCACCTTCTTCAATAGTCATGCCTGTCTGTTGCAGGTTTTCTCGCACACCATCCATCCACCTCTTTGCTGGATGCCCTCATTTCCTCTTGCCTTCCTCCTGTCTGTCCAAAATCTTCTTCACCAGATTGTATTCTGCTTTCCTGCACATATGCCCAAAGCAGAAGCTTTGCGGGCTTAACTAGCACCCTACGCCAGTACTATGAACCATCATCCCATCCCTTCAGCTTTTCAAGTGAAGAAAAAAAAAAGACTTTATTGTATTAAGCAATTGGCTTTTTACAGTCAGATTTATGCCCCCACCCCCAGCTTTCCCACTGAAGAGTGATAAAAAAACAGATGTTCCTTTTACTGGCACACCGTCTGACTAGGTGGCCAGATGCATGACATGACCCAGCCATTCGGGTACAATTTTTGTGCCCTGCCCTGATCCTCCTTCAACACATTAAAAATAAAATAATTTCTTCTTTTAAACTGTAGTAAACTGATTGATACAAATGTAGTAAACAATTACTGCAATTTATACTCTGCCTTCACAAGGCACTATGGCGCTCATGTTTTAGTTAAAAATATATTTCTTCTTCTGAACTGTAAGAAGCAGTTGATATAGTTTATACCCTGCCAGCATGGAGTACTACAGCACTCAGGTTTTAATTAAAAAAATAAGAGAGCTACAGTGCTCAGGTTTGACTGGGAATGCAATACTGGCTTTTGAAAAAAAACAGTATTGCATTAACAGAGATCTGGATCAGTTGATCGCGTATCCCTCCACCACTCTGTGCCTGGAGCAGTTGCCCCTTTTGCCCTGTCCTAACTGTGCTATTGGCCCAGGCCACTGTAATCTGTTCTTTTTGACCATCTCTGCAGTGAGAGCTACTTGGGTTTCTGCTCTGATGTCCTCATTTCTTCATCAGTCACACAGTGTACATCTTATGATTCATCATAGGCACCACAATGTGCATCTCATGATTCATCTTAGGCACTTCATCTCCATCACTTGTATCTTCCACAACTGTTCTGCCTTCTCTGCTCAAGTTTCTGTACAATGCAGTAGTACTGGTCACACCACTATTTTATAAACATTCCTTTTCAGTTTCGTTGGCATTCTTCTGTCACACACTACACCTGACACTCTGTGCCAATTGGCTGTAACCCCTATGAGTCTAGCTCTAACATCCTCATTCAGACCTCTTCTCCTCAACCACCCCTCCCAGATACTTGAAGCTGCTAACCTGTTTACTATTTTGCCTTCTATCTCAATTCTCATCTTCTGCTGAGTCCCCCATTTGCTGCCATTACAGCTCTTACCTGTACTTAGTTTCATCTTTTGTGCCTTTGGTTTTGTACTATATTCCCCTATCATCTACTGAAGTTCTTATTCAGAGCCTTCCTGTAATGCCACATTGTCTGCATACATCAGTTTTGTTAATCTCTCCCTGATAACGTTTGCTATTGTAGTCCATCACTAGTATGAACAGCAGTGGACTCAGAGCTGAACTCTGATGCACACCCACTCCCACTGGGAACCCCTCTGTGAGTCCAAACAGTGTTCATACTTGGGTTATTGGGTCATTGTACCTAGCCTGAACCAATTCTACTAATATTTCAGGGACTTCAAACTATCATAGGACTGCTCAAATCAGCTTTCTTGGAACTTTGCCATATGCTTTTTCCAAGTCTAGAAATGCCCAGTTGAACTTTTTCCTCATCTCTTGCTTCTTCCCATCTATCTGTCTCACTGCAACCACTGGGTCACTTGTGCTGCATCCTGTTCTAAATCCAAACTGCTCATTTCTCATCTTACTTTCTACTACTCTGCATTTTCATTAATTAATCACCATCTTCAAAACTTTCATGCAGTGTGACAGAAGTTTTACACCTTTGTACTGCCACATTTGTAAATGTCCTCTTTGCTGGTGTACACTGGCACTAGTATGCTTTTTCTCTAGTCATCTGGGATACGCCTATCTCTCCATACTGCTATGACTACCCTCTGAGACATCTCTCCCCTGAATGACTCAATATCTTGAGCATATCTGGCATGACCTCATCTAAACTTGCTGCTTTCCCTGGCTTCATTTTCTTAAATGCTGTTCTTACTTCTTACTTCTTCAAGTGTGGCCTCCTCTTCTTCTTTCATCATAGGCTGTGTCTGGGGTAGTTCAGCTTCTGTGGGTGTTTCTTCATTCAGATGCTGCTGGAAGTGCTCCCTTCATCTACCATATCACTTTTTGGTGCCCCAAGATCGTTTAATAACAAATCAATCCACTCTAGAGCTTCCTGATGTGGAATAGATGTGTATAAATCCACCACATCGATGGTCAAAAAGTTAATGTCAGCTTCTAGTGTGATCTTATTTAAGTTAGATAAAAAGGACCATGAATCTTTGCAGATACTAGGTATGAGCTCCATGTATTTAGACAGTAGTGAGTCAACATATTTAGAACAAGGGTAAGTAACAGATGACCTGCCATCAACTAAAGCTCTCATTGGGGGATCACCAAGGTTCTTGTGAACCTTGGGGATCCCAAACATGACCGGGGTCTTCGCATACAAGATGTCAATGTATTTAAAAGTATCTTCATCTATTCTACCACTAATGAATAGATCTCTAAAATAACCCCTAATCCTGTTAGAAGAAATGTTCATCTCATTAACAGAGGCCATCTCATAAGAGCCCGAATCTAGCACCCTATGCATTCTCTCAACATAGTCATTGTGCTCAAAAATGGCTAGGCCCCCACCCTTGTCTGGTTTAATGATCCTGACTCTGAAAACGGAGTCCACTAAGAGCTGACAATTGCTCCGTCGAGATGTTAAACTGGTTGCGATTGGAAACGGGATTTTTCATCATATACCTAATATCCAATTCGCAAGCACTCTCAAACATCCTTAAAGCCACATGTAATGGTGGATTGAAAACACTCGGAAGCTTCAATTTAGGAGCAGATAGTTGTGTAGTGTCATTAAACAATAGTTTTAGATTTAACTTCCTGACATAGCATTTAAGGTCTATTAAGACTCTAGCTACGTCACATTTCCTAGAAGGGACAAACGTGTTACCCAAGGACAATAGTTCAACTAGTTCTGATTCTAGTAGAAGGGTAGAAAAATTATAGATAGTAAAATCACCTCTTTTATTCATTATAATTTTCGGGGTAACATCCATACCTTCCACTGCTAAAGTAACTAGTGGTTCCAATTCCTGTTCCCCCTCCATTGTCTTTGGGTCTTTCTGTTCACTAAAAAAACATCATCACTATTTTGGTCACAATTAGAATCAAAATTATGTGTCACTGCAGATGTTACATTCTGTGCACTAACATTATCCTGCCTATTCCTATTCCTATTGCTTCTACGAAGGGGTTGCACATCTCTCCCCCTGGAGGCTTGCCCTGATGTATTATCTGACTCAACAGTGCCATCCACTTCCGTTTGGTCCAATAACTCATCACCCGGAACAGGGTTAGAAGGCTTGCATAAATTGGGAAAAGTCTTATTCTTAGAATAAGCTAGCCTATCCCTGTATAATTTTTTGGACTTATTAGATTTTAGTTTGACCATGTACGTATCAATACTTGAAAAGATACGAGCATGGTCATACTTGAATTGTATAAAGGCACTGTTAATTTTGATTTCCTCATCAAGATCACATATATCTTTAGTTAGTTCATCAATACAAATCGAGTAGTGTTTAACTAACACTTCTAACAGTTGTAAACCTTGTGACTGGAAAAGTAATCTCAAGTCAGACAAAAAATCACTATTATTTAGTAAACTTGACGGAGAAAAATTGTTCCTTAGTCCCTTAGGGATAATCCCTTCATTTAAGCATTGTTTGAAATATGCAACCTCCAGCTGCATTTTCCTCAGTTTTAAAGTTTTACTGTCCAGCAACTTCAGTTTTTCAGTTAAACAGTCAGGAGAGTTATTACCAGGCCGCACATTCTGCACCGACGGAGCATCATTCAAAGGCTTTGTAAATAAAAGAAAGTCACCTGTGTTTGAAATCCATTCGGATATCGAAGCTGCGCCAATAAGTGCCTCATCTCGACTGTTTACAACAATGGTTGATTTACTTAGTAAATTGGAAGACTCACCGACAAAAGAGCTGGTACCAGAAGCGGCCCCTCTAATCGGTTGCGCCGCTGGAATAGATCCTTGAGTACTTATAGAGTGGACAATAGCAGGACTACGATTGTTTAAAGCGCCCACATTATCACAAGACGCTAATGGATATACCTTCTCAAATGCAGAGAAACGCTCATTTAGAGCTTCAATCTTTTGCGTAAGCGACAAGAGTAAATTTGGAACGCCAGTGACATCCAAGTTAGATTGCTCCAACAAAACGGGACTAGCAGGACTCCCCATATCTCTGGAATGTACAGAAGAAACAGCAACAGACCAATTGAATCCACACACCAACGAAAAACCTCAAAATTCCAGAGTAACAAAAAGTCCGCACGTACAGGAACCTTAACGCAATTTTATTAAAATAATACAATCAAGACAGAGTTTTCGCTACTCTATGTAGGTAGCTTCCTCAGAGGTAAAAAAGTGCGCGATATCCGTATGCATGGTTATACTCAGACAATCCATACCATCCACAATCTGTATCAGAACTCTTGGAGTGCATTGGTGATTAAAGCACATTTCTAGTTTGCTGTATGAATATCCTGTTGTCAGCTCACCCTATGATATCAACATTATCCAGCATAGCAAAGATCAGACCCACATTTGTTAAGGAAACTTAAGGTCATATCCCTGTCCTGCAATAGAAACCTGTGCAGGTATTTTATTTCATGTTTACTCTATGCTTGACTCTTCACTGCTCCTTACAATTCCCTAAATGTTCCTTCTAACCTATCCTCTTAGCCGTCCCACCACATGCTCTCTGCAATTAACTGCACAAGGTTAGGTTAAATTGTAATTAACATGAACAAAATCCAAAATCCACAGTGTAAAAATGTTAAAGAGTATAGCAGAAGAAATACTCTAGAATGCTGTATTATGAAAAGCCATTCTTTATTCTGGTAAATCAAAAAGCTTTTGAGCTTTTTAACCCTTCATTAGGATAAACATCAAACTGGAATTATTCAACACACATCTAATAAATATCCCCAAAAACAATAAACATCATCCAATCAGATTAGAGATCCTATTAAACAAGAACAACTGATTAGCACTTCATCTTGATAATGCATTTATTCTTTAAGGTAACCTTCAAAGAAAATTTACCATTTAGGTACTTGGTAGTATATCAGGACAATTCAGCCTGCCACTGCCCCTCACATTTCAGTTAAATGTTGGTATAATGCCCCTACAAAGGGGATGTTTTAACAACTACTAAGGTTTGAAACTTATAAAACAGCTCATGTTGAGTTTAACTTTTATATCTAAATAAAGCATTTGAGTTGCTTTGTTAGGAAATAACCCTTATATGCTCATATTTAGAAATTCAAAAGGCTCTTGCTATCTTCCCCACATAAAACGAGCTACAAAATCAGAATGCAGCAACATAGACATTTTTAGAGGTATAATTACAAAAAAAGACCTTAAAATATTTACTGTCAGTCTCAAGGTGTGGGGAAAGAAAAGTCCAAGTTGGACACATATTGACATATACTGTGGTCATTGCAAAGTCCCCATTCAAGCAATTATTACCCTTCTGAGAACTAAAGGCTTACTAAAGATCATCCTTATCTTTTTAGATCTCCTGTGAATAAAGATAGGACAAACCCACTAACTGTGAAACCTGTGATGTTGATTTCTAATACTTTCCATTTGTTTCTGTTATCTCAAATTACCTAGATGTTTCCTTAAAAGTCATTAAAAAAGTACAAGCTGCACAATGTCCCTTCTTAAAGCCCCACATCAAACAAGGTAGTCCTGTGATGTGGGGTTTAACTTCCCCCCTTGCTATACCCCCTTGACATTGCCAGGAATCCTGTCTGACTCATGTGAACTCATAAAACACATACTCTTGTCCAGTTCACCAGAAATATTGCAGGCTGCCCACAGTAATAACCCTTCAGTATATTATAGTACCATGAGTAAGATGACAGCAGGCCGTATAAAGAAGAGCATCCAAAGCTACTAACTTCCATAGGTTTTGGATGCAAATTATAACCAATCACCATCATCATTATTATCAACCCCTTTTTCCCATTTTTCTACATGGGGACGGGGTGTCAACTGTTGCCATCTCTATCAATTCAATGTCATACTCCCACCTTCTTCAATAGTCATGCCTGTCTGTTGCAGGTTTTCTAGCACACCATCCATCCACCTCTTTGCTGGATGCCCTCATTTCCTCTTGCCTTCCTCCTGTCTGTCCAAAATCTTCTTCACCAGTTTGAATTCTGCTTTCCTGCACATATGCCCAAAGCAGAAGCTTTGTGGGCTTAACTAGCACCCTACACCAGTACTATGAACCACCATCCCATCCCTTCAGCTTTTCAAGTGAAGAAAAAAAAAGACTTTATTGTATTAAGCAATTGGCTTTTTACAGTCAGATGTATGCCCCCACCCCCAGCTTTCCCACTGAAGAGTGATAAAAAAACAGATGTTCCTTTTACTGGCACACCCTCTGACTAGGTGGCCAGATGCATGATATGACCCAGCCATTCGGGTACAATTTTTGTGCCCTGCCCTGATCCTCCTTCAACACATTAAAAATAAAATAATTTCTTCTTTTAAACTGTAGTAAACTGATTGATACAAATGTAGTAAACAATTCCTGCAGTTTATACTCTGCCTTCACAAGGCACTATGGCACTCATGTTTTAGTTAAAAATATATTTCTTCTTCTGAACTGTAAGAAGCAGTTGATATAGTTTATACCCTGCCAGCATGGAGTACTACAGCACTCAGGTTTTAATTAAAAAAATAAGAGAGCTACAGTGCTCAGGTTTGACTGGGAATGCAATACTGGCTTTTGAAAAAAAACAGTATTGCATTAACAGAGATCTGGATCAGTTGATCGCGCATCCCTCCACCACTCTGTGCCTGGAGCAGTTGCCCCTTTTGCCCTGTCCTAACTGTGCTATTGGCCCAGGCCACTGTAATCTGTTCTTTTTGACCATCTCTGCAGTGAGAGCTACTTGGGTTTCTGCTCTGATGTCCTCATTTCTTCATCGGTCACACAGTGTACATCTTATGATTCATCATAGGCACCACAATGTGCATCTTATGATCCATCTTAGGCACTTCATCTCCATCACTTGTATCTTCCACAACTGTTCTGCCTTCTCTGCTCAAGTTTCTGTACAATGCAGTAGTACTGGTCACACCACTATTTTATAAACATTCCTTTTCAGTTTCGTTGGCATTCTTCTGTCACACACTACACCTGACACTCTGTGCCAGTTGGCTGTAACCCCTATGAGTCTAGCTCTAACATCCTCATTCAGACCTCTTCTCCTCAACCACCCCTCCCAGATACTTGAAGCTGCTAACCTGTTCACTATTTTGCCTTCTATCTCAATTCTCATCTTCTTCTGAGTCTCCCATTTGCTGCCATTACAGCTGTCTTACCTGTACTTGTTTCATCTTTTGTGCCTTTGGTTTTGTACTATATTCCCCTATCATCTGCTGAAGTTCTTATTCAGAGCCTTCCTGTAATGCCACATTGTCTGCGTACATCAGTTTTGTTAATCTCTCCCTGATAACATTTGCTATTGTAATCCATCACTAGTATGGACAGCAGTGGACTCAGAGCTGAACTCTGATGCACACCCACTCCCACTGGGAACCCCTCTGTGAGTCCGAACAGTGTTCATACTTGGGTTATTGGGTCATTGTACCTAGCCTGCACCAATTCTACTAATATTTCAGGGACTTCAAACTATCACAGGACTGCTCAAATCAGCTTTCTTGGAACTTTGACATAGGCTTTCTCCAAGTCTAGAAATGCCCAGTTGAACTTTTTCCTCATCTCTTGCTTCTTCCCAACTATCTGTCTCACTGCAACCACTGGGTCACTTGTGCTGCATCCTGTTCTAAATCCAAACTGCTCATTTCTCATCTTACTTTCTACTACTCTGCATTTTCATTAATTAATCACCATCTTCAAAACTTTCATGCAGTGTGACAGAAGTTTTACACCTTTGTACTGCCACAGTTGTAAATGTCCTCTTTGCTGTTGTACACTGGCACTAGTATGCTTTTTCTCTAGTCATCTGGGATATGCCTATCTCTCCATACTGCTATGACTACCCTCTGAGACATCTCTCCCCTGAATGACCCAATATCTTGAGCATATCTGGCATGACCTCATCTACACTTGCTGCTTTCCCTGGATTCATTTTCTTAAATGCTGTTCTTAGTTCTTACTTCTTCAAGTGTGGCCTCCTCTTCTTCTTTCATCATAGGCTGTGTCTGGGGGTAGTTCAGCTTCTGTGGGTTTTTCTTCATTCAGATGCTGCTGGAAGTGCTCCCTTCATCTACCTTTGGTGACCTATTGATGAACAGGTGATTGCTGGTATCCATTATGAAGGGTGTCTAATGACTATTTTCTTTATCTTTCTGTCTTTGCCTTGCAGCCTGATAGTTTCTTTATGCCATTTACTGCATCACTTTCCAGCAACTTGCAGGGTGCCCTTGATGCCTTGTTCTTTGCTATTGCAACTGCTATCTTAGCATCTTAGTTAGCTTAACAGTATTCCTTCTTTGCCTGGTCTGTCTTTTCTATTTCTCACTTTTTCCTGCACTCCTTCTTTCTTCTGATGAATTCTTGGACTTCTGCATTCCACCACCAGCTTTTCTTATGTACCTTATCTCTATAGTTGGCACAGCTGCATATCTGTTCTATAGTCCTCACACATGCTGTTCTGAGGAACTGCCATTTTTTTGCAATGCTACATATTTCCTTTTCTTCTTGAGCTGTTAGAGCCCTGAGTATTTCACTGAACTGTTGTGCTTTCTTTCCATTCAGCTTCCAGGTCTTTGACCTAGTCTCTGTCGACCTGAGAACCTTCTCTGACCACTACTTACAGCTAATTGTGGCAATCAGTGGTTTATGCTGATAGCCAACTGTTTCACTGAGGTGACTTTTTATTCTCTGATTCCACCCACTCTCCTTCCCTAAGTAGGAGGAAGTCTACCTGAGTTGCATGTTAGCCACTCTTGTATGTGATCTTGTGACTGTCTCTCTTGCTGAACCTTGTGTTGGCCACCATGAAGTCATTTGCCAGGCAGAAATCTAGAAGGGCCTGTCCTTCTTTATTCCTGTTGTCCAACCCATGTGGACCCATGCAGTCCTCATATCCTGGTCTGTCTGTCACAATGTGCACATTTAGGTGCCCCCATCATAAACACCAACTCATGTTGTCCTGCTTTATCTAGTATGTCCTGCAACTGCTGCCTGAATGCAAATTCTTCCTGGCTATTACAGCCCTGCTGTGGGGCATAGGCTGGGATTATGAATACTGCTCTATCCTTACACTGAAGTCTGATTGCACTGAGTCTTTCACTTTTTCTGATGACATCCCTCACTGTCCTCTGAAGATCCTCCCTTACCACAATTTCCACACCATTTCTAGTCTTTCTTTCACCTGAGTAGTAGAGTCTGTAACCCAAGCCAAGTGGCTTTGCTGTACTTCCCTTCCTGTTCATTTCCTGGATTCAGAGGATGTCCAGCTTCTTCTTTATCATCATGTCATCCACTTCCAAGCTACATACTGTCAGTGAACCTATACTTAGTGTAGCAAACCTTAGTTCATGTTTGGCAGGCTGACTGATTTCACTTCCATCTTTCACACAACATTGTTATCCCAAGTAACCCAAGCTGAGCAACTAGACAGAAGCCAGCTAGTAGCTTACTGACTCAGGTTGTGATTACCCCACTGCTACAGTTACAGACTATGTAATGTACAGTGCCTTTCCTATGTAACCACCCTGTGATATAGACATGCTGGCAGCCATCACTGGCACTCATGGTAGGGCATCTGTATGGAGATAGACATGATGGCTATGTTTGCAGCATAATTCTCTTGAGACTTATCATGGCATTGCCTCCTGACAGTGGTGGCATTGCTGGGTCACATGCTCATGAAGATCTTGCATCATACTAATCATCCCCAAGTTAGCACACATAACTGAAGACTGTGCCAGGATTATAGCCCACCACATCTGTTGATTGATGCCAAGAGGTGATTTCTTATTTGAAGCTTACTGTGACCTTGAATGACACTGAAGGTTGCCAGGCTGCTGTTTGGTGGGTATAATCATGTCTGAGGCATTGTGCTGTTCTGCTACCATAGTCCAAGGGAAATGGTGACAGTGCTTTTGGTCAGTCAGAGGAGGGAGCCCTCTTTTGACAGGTGGTACCCCCACCCCTCCATTGTGCAACATGCAGAGTAGGTCTAGATGAGTCCACATTGTCACCCATGGAAATTGGTATAAGACCACCCAGTAGATAGATGGACTGTGAAAAATGTGTCTTCAGACTGTAACTTAATCTGTGTGTTGGCATTATCATCATACCCTGTGTAGGTGCTGACCTCATCCTGTCGTCTTGGCCAAGATTCTTCATTTCTCACCATGCCGTTAGTCTTCCCTGGTAAAACGCAATACAACACAAGAGATAACATGGTGACAGCCACCACTCTTTCAACATGTAATGCCCTGTGGTGTGCATGCAAATGACAGGTGGACACTTGCTGGCAAACAACATATCACACCTGTGCCAGCGGTCCCCTGTGTTTGAATACCAGAGGTACCTAAGAGGAGCAGATGCAATGGTAAGTGTGCATTCCTTACAGTCAGTCTGTGCACAATTGATGTATAGCACATGTAATATGGCTATTGAACTGGCTGGTCTTTGTATGAGACACTCATACTTCAAACACTTCAAAATCTGTGTCCATTCCACTTGACATGATTCCCATTCCCTCACTGTCTCCATGCAGTGATGTTATAAAGGATTCATCATTCATCAAGCTTGTAGTGGGAACATACCGCTCATGTGTCCAAATTTTCACAGAATGTCCAGATTTTTCTTCATATTTTGGTCTGCTGTTCATCATATTTGATGTTTTCTGGCAAATCACTTAGGATTGAAGTCAATAAGTAATGACATACATTTGAGTTTCAAACTTAAGAAAATGCATGCTAACACAAATCCTGTTATTTTAGCAACTTTCTGCAATTAGAAGAGCAATATTTAAAATCTATCCCTATTTTTGGGCCTTTGCCCTCCATCATTTTAGGCTTTGTCCAGATTTCTTATGGTAAGTGATTGACAGGTATAAGTGGGAGGTAGTCTCCTCCAACAGCAGATGTGTGAGCTGTTATACTAATTGCTTTCTGGGAGGGCCATCATACCATGTCATTAAGTGATCTGAAATTGTTGTCTTGTCCACTTCCTCCACCCTCTGTGGTACTGATGTCATGGCAACTGTGTCCCATTTACAGTCCCACAGAGGCTAGTGGGCACCCTCTCTCCCAAACAAGTGCTGAATAGGATGTCATTCTCAGCATGACTAAATTTGTTTTGTCTAACTTTCAACACCCAACCTTGAAGGGCATGTTTACATGTGGGAAGAGAGGATACCATAATTTAGGCCAGCGATTTCTGGGTAGAATGGGCTAGCTGTGACACATTGTGCCTTAATTTTCCAATACACACCAGGATGGAGTGGACAGGACTGAGAAGGTAGTGGAGGCCACACTCATGGTATGCACAGTAGTGTTCCCCAGTGGTAGCCAAGGTGACCAAGGGAAGGAGCAGACTTGTGCATGCATGCATACATCTGGAGTAGGTAACACCCAACATTCCACAAGGTTATGTGGGTGGTGGGGAGCTTCACAGGCAGCATAGGCACACAGAGGAATGAGCCTTTTGACAGGAGTTGCATGCATACTTTTCAACCTCCAAGTGGAAGAAATCTGGACAAAGCCAAAAATAATGAGAGACAAAGGCCCACAGTCAGGGACAAATTCTAATTACCCCTTTTATAATTAAAGTTGCCAGAACAACAGGTCTTGCAGTAGCATGCATTTTCTGAATTCTATGAAATCTGAAACTTGAATGTCTGTCATTATTTAGTGACTTCAGTCCTCAATAATTTGCCAGAAAACCTCAGATTGTATGAGGAGCAGACCACAAATATGAAGGCAACATCTGGACATTCTACAGAAATCTGGACAGTTGAGCAGTATGGTTGCATGTGCAGATTTCCACAACAGTCCTCACATGGCAAACACCCACACAATATGTCAAGAGCAGGGTGGAGGTTGAGGAGGTCAGTCTTGTTGCGGGCTACCATCCCACTGCTACAGTTATAAATATATAGGTGCATACATTATGCAACATATACCTGCAGGTACATATTGCAGGCCAGCATGGTACAGATTAGTTATGGTTCCTCCCACAGTATTGTTACCATAGGCTTTGCCCTGGCAGATGCTCACATGTATGCAATACTGGGGATATGAATTGAAGGGAAGAATAGATGGAGCCGAGGAGGTAGACATGGTGTGATGGGTTGCCATCCCATAGAGACCATGGTGTTTCAGGTCTGTAATCTATAACTGCAGGTACAGGTTGCACAGAAGCATAATACAGACATATAATAGTATGAGTGTTACAGTACGGTTACCATAGGCTGTTTCTAGGCACACACTCACATGTATCTGATACTGCTCAGATACTTCATACCACAGTACTGCTGATCACTGCATACCACCTCTGGGCTCTAGGATGCAGATCTGTTGTTACTGTGCTGTGAAATAGATATCAAGCTGTTTAAATATTGCTGCTGCTTCTGTTTTCTTACTGTGTATTTTTACTTCTAACTTAGCACATCAGTTATAAATGTAGTAGATACATACCAGTTCATTAGATATATGATAATGAGGCTAGATTTCTTATGTTTGACAGAGGTATATCAGTGAAATAAGGCAAAGAGAATGTCTGCTGCATGCCACTGGCATGTTTTGTACACCTGCTTGTGCAGACAGTCATAGCATGCTTGTGTGTGTGTGTGTGTGTGTGTGTGTGTGTGTGTGTGTGTGTGTGTGTGTGTGTGTGTGTGTGTGTGTGTGTGTGTGGCACAGTGCAAAGTGGTACTAAGATGCACTACATATGATTCAAAGTCCCATGTAATGCGTGAATCAGAGGCTGCCATATTGGTTTTCTATACATTTGTAGTGATGTCTGCCAATGCTACTGCCCCATGAGGAATACCTGCCTAGTTTGTCGGGAACAGTAATATAATATTGTACTTCCTGTACAGCTAGTTCAATGAGCACCTGCTGGGACCTTACACAGGTCTATTCTGTTAGGTGGATGCCTGGTATGACCTGACAGAGCAGTTTACCAGGGTGACTAGCATGCCAAATATCAGTGAGCAGTGCAGGCCCTGGTACTATCATGCACTGGTATGATGCCATTGTCCTGAACATCTTCAGAAGTTAGAAATAGAGGTAAGTATATGCCATTTCTATGTTGTTTTTTACTGTAATTTAAAACTTGTTTTTTTCTGTCTTTCAGAGCACTGTTCCTAAGAATGGTTGTTTCTTCTGATAGATACCAGGATGTAACAAGTTGGCTTTTATGTGTGACTCTCAGTTGTATATGCTGTTGTTGGCAACTAAATTATTGAGGCATTATAGTACTTTGTGAGGCAGAATGCATGGCTGTATTCATGTGCAGTATCACCATTTCATGCTTCTGCTGCACTGCACATATACGCGGTAAGGCAGATGCTTCTGGTCCATTGGGCTTACATGTGTTAGTGTAGCTTAACTCTCAAACTGTGGCCACCATGCCCTACTTCTGCTTTCTTGCATATACACATGATAGTGTAATATTTGATCTTAGCTCTGGTCATCTTCTCAGGGTTTTGCTTAGTGTCTCATATATATGTAGCTGTGGCTGTGCTCTGTTGTCTAAATCTTTCTCGCACTTGTATGTGATAGCTTGCATGTCTCTTGTGTATTTCATAATGGATAGAGTGCAAACAGAATGCCACTGGCATCCACAAGAGGACTCACAGAATCATTGTACTGTGGGGTTAGTGGACTCCTTCTTTAGCACCTGTTCTACACTGTGTACCAGCCCTGAGTCATCATCACTGATGGCACTCTTCCCTTTGTGCCTCCCTCCTGTAGGTCATGATGGTACTTCAGGTTTACAGGTTGAGGTGAGTAAGTATGGTAGAAATACCTCTCCAGGGAAAGCTCTCATGCCTCACTGACAAAGTCTATCCCAGCTGCTTGTTCCAGCACAGCCAGACCTGGATTAGGTGATAGGAGGTTGACTAGGGATTGACATACTGGGTCAATAAACATCATTACCTCCTGCAGCGGATTTCAGATTCACTGAACCAGTTGGCCCATGTCATCAGGCCACTGACAACCCAGACCCAGCACCACTATCTAATGGGTTCCATAAACATTCCTGTTCACTAGTCAACAGCTGGTGTTCTGCCTCCCCCAACTGATACCCACTCATCAGTCTGACCTCTCTTTTCCTGTTTGTGTCTTCACATGCTTCCCCCTCCTAGTGTGTGCTCATCTGCCCATTTGTCTGTCCTGTTATAGGTGTGTTTGTGTAACCCTGCTGGCTAATCTCCCTTTACAATCCTCCCCTAACAAAAAAGCTTCCCACCTCTCCTAGACTGATTTTCTATTATGTGCTCCTACAGTGTGCTCCTCTGCATGATATCCTCTTTTCCTACTTTCCTGTATGCTCATTAACTCAGAGCTTCCTTGTGCCTGACTTGGATCTCTGTGACTACAAGACTTGGATTGCTTCTAAAGTCATCTGGCCTGCAAAGCTGATATGAGTATATTGTTGTACTTGTTCTAACTGTTTCAGTGATATTTAACACTTCTGTGCTGTATTTATTTATTTGGTTGAATTTATCACTGTTTTCAGTCTACACTTGTTAAAGAAACTCCATCTGTGTGTTATTGTACTGCTCTTAAGTTGTTTTGACAATGTTCTGATATTTCCTAACCTCCTTTGATACTGCAAAAGCTGTTCTGAGTGAGTATGCCAAAATATTTCTAGATTTTGCAAAGTTTTTTGTGTTGTGAAGATTTCTCAGGGTTATTGAATTTATTTCCAAGGATTCCTGATATTGCAAGAATTCTTACTTCTATTGTAAAGCATTTGTTACTGCACTTGAGCTCAAAACCAGTTTGTTTTACATTGGAAGGATTTTTTGCACCCTCTTGGGAATAGAGAACTAAATTCAACCCATCCAAGGTGGAAACTACTGGTGGATAGCTTATTGTGTTTTTATCTGTTTGGCCTGAGGGTTTAACTTTATAAACGTTTTCCTTCCTGCTCATATAAAAGCCTCTCGCAAATGCAATTCCCTATGCTTGCATATAAGCAAACCTCTCCAGTTTAAAATCCTCTATAGGAAACACTCTCCATAGTCTCCCACTGTCCACAGCTGCTCAAAGAGCTGCCAGTTTGTGCAGAGGGCTTTACCACTGCAGGTCATCTAATAGTATATTACTAAACACTCTCACTTTGACCTTTAAGTGACTCTTCCTTACTCCTTCCCATCTTGAAATTGTGTTTCCTTGCCTTGCATAGCATAGGGTAGATTCAGACCTGCTGAATCTAGACTATTTGGCATCACTGTGCTCTTAAACCAGCCATATTACATTAATATGGCCTCCCTGCACCCTTGTGGCAGAAGTGCATAGCTTGGGACCGATCTGAGTTGGGGATTGCTGGGAAAAGGCTCAGTTTGGGGCTTTCCCATTAATACTTGTGTTAAAACTGTTTAAATTTGCCTGTATATAAGCCTCACATTTGCACGTGTTTGTGCTCAGTTTACCAGAGGTGCTCAATGTTTGACAAGTTTATCCAGAGGTCTGGAGTGCATCTACACTTAAATCCAAGGCTTCCACTGAAAAATAAGTATATTTTTAAGCCAACACTGCACTTTGTTAACAGTATTTAATTGAATTGCTGCTTCATTTTTGCTGTTTGTGACTAAGTCCAGCTAACCCACTCCCTTCCCAAATACCACATTCAGAAATATCCTGCCACAATGAATGGTCAGTTCCCATCATTTCTTCTGCCAGATTGATTGATATGGGCATCTTAAGGCAATGTAGCAATTGCTTCATGTATACTGACAACCATTTAATCCTAAAGCAAACTAACACCCTATTTGAGAGATGCAAATACACTGTGGAATTGGAGCAAATTCTCTCAAGTAAAACCAAACTAGACATCAAACAGGTTGTCAGCACACACGCTTTACCTCTCATGCAAACCTCACCTTTCACACAAAATAAAGTCACTACACATAAACCCACATGAGTGTTGGTACTCACTTAAAGCCTACCAAAAGAACAGAAATGTCCCAAACGCACACCACCCACACTCATTAGTAAGCATAAAGAAACCACTACACATATCAACACACACATCCATGTCTCAACAAATAAGCCCCTAAGGCAAAACACATCAATTATCTTGGTCATAGGCAACTCCATAGTGAGACACACAGATGTCCCCCTCAGCAGACTGGACAAAGAGAAGGTCATGGTGCCATGATCTGACAAATCATGCATGCACTCAAGTCATTCAACCACAATTACCATTATGACTCAATCATAGTCCGTGTTAGAGTGAATGGCTTGAGACATACCTCTCTGGACTATATGAAGAGAAACATGACTTTACTGTCTGATTATGTGTCTCAGACAGGTATGTCCCTAGCTCTAAGCAGTATCCTACCCTCATCCAGGATGATGCCACAATATAAACAAAAATTATTGACAATTGGCTCAGCTTCTGGTGTCAGTCCAGGGAGATCCAGTATCTGTTAGCCTGGGAGGATATGGTAGTCAGACTTTGCCGCTTTGCTAGAGATGGTCTGTACCTGTCCACCCTAGGCTTTCAGATGCTGGCAAAGGCCCTTGCCTCCTCCATAGTGCCTTTTATAGGCAATGTGAAAACAAATTTTCCAGTGTAACAAAATCTAATAGAGACAAACTCAGGGTCGTATTGCTTAATGCTAGGAATTTAAACATGAAACTGCACTCCATGGAAGCATTCCTCACCTTGGAGGATGCTGACATCTGTGGAGTTACCAAAACATGGATCAAGGACACTGAGAACACCCTAGCTATGCAAGAATACAATGCCTTCCACATTAAGACCTTAAAATGAACATGAAGAAACCAAAGGTGGAGGTGTATATATCTTCATTAAAACCAAATACACTTTGAGACTGGTCAAACAGCATGTCTCCCTCGAACTACTCTATGTCCAATTAACTACTGAGAAAGTACCATACCACATCATTGCTAGCTACAGATCCCCCCACCATGAACCAGGAAAAGCACACTGCCTACTTCAGTTTACTAGAATCCCTCACCATACAGCCCAACACCTTAGTTATGAGAGATTTCAACTATCTTTCCATAGACTGGGGGACATACACAAACAAAAACATGCTTGCCCAGATGTTATTGTTAACACAAATCCTCTGGAACAGATAGTCTTCACCCCCACTAGGAGCTGTAATGTTCTGGACATAGTACTCACCAACATGGGGGGTCAGTGTACTTTCCCATCCGTGATGCCCTCTCTGGTTAGGTCAGACCACAAATCAGTTTCATTTGAAGTAACTACTTGAACTGGCACCCTCACAGAAACAAAAATTATAAAAAAATTCACAAAGCTAACTAGAGCATACTATGCAATGGTATAAAAGGCTTCATACCACCGACAATCAGACAGCAATGATCAATATGCAGAAGTGCATGCAAATCCCCTGTACAAACACTTAAGCAACTGCATAAACTCTGCTGTACCTGACCAGATTAAAACCAAGTCTTACCATAAAAACAAGCCACCATGGTGGACTTCAAGTATAAACAGATTATATAATGAGAGGAAGAAACTGTTGTCCAAAAGCAAAAGGAATATCTCTCTGCAGAGGAAGTGTTCCCTCCCATACCTAAACAGGAAAATCAGAAATCTTGTAAAGTCTCCTAAAGCAAATTACAAAACTAAAATTACATCCCTAGCCAGGGATAATCATAAGGCATTCTTTAACAATCCCAATCCCTCTACACCACATGCTCCAGAGACCTCAACCTCATTACCACAATCAACAGAACATGCTGGAGGGACAGGTTCCTCATCCAGAGACTGCACATGCTCTGGAATAGACTTCCCATACATGTCAAGCAGAGCACCTCTCTGTCCCTCTTCAAGAGAAATCTTGATGAGTGAATGGTTAATAGAAAGTTCACCCCGGGGATCACTCTAGTGGGTCTATTTGATAGAGGCACTGGAAACTAATGTTGGGTGGCACGATGCCAGGGCACTTCTATGGGCTAGGCTTGTAAAGGCTCCAGGGCCATTAGCCTGGTACACACCTATGAACCTATGAACTAGGTCTGAAGTCTAAAAGGAATGCCCAGCAATGTGCTGAACTGGTTGTAGATGGCATCACTCATACTACACTGGAAGATATCTCCAACCTGCTAGCTGACCGATTCAGCTCAAACTTCTCCCCCCCATCCCCACCTACCATATCCCAAGGCATACCTGACACCAGTCCTCTGCCTGGTATCTATAGAGAACAGGTCATCTGTGTGCTCATCAAGGCCAAAAACATGGCCTCAATGGGACCAAATAATATCCCAGGTTGTCTACTAAACAATCCAAAACAAGACTTGGCAGATCACCTTGGTATTCTCTTTAATCATAGCTTGAGAACTGGCTATGTTCCTGCAGAATCGAGAAAAGCAACAGTAATCCCTCTGCCTGGGAACTACAGACCCATATGTCTACTCAACCTCACCTCCAAGGCCATGAAAAGAATTATCATAGACCTTATCAACAAGGACATAGGTAACCTCCAGATGTTGGACTTAACCCAGTTTAGCTTCGTTAAGGGAGGATCATGCATATTAAACCAGGTAGGCATATTTGAGAATGTCACCAAAGCCATGGGCAAAGGTACGACAGTGCACACAGTCTATTTCGACCTTGCCAAGGCTTTCAACACAGTTCCCCACTCTGGCATCATTGAGAAGCTCTCCCAGATCGGGATTAACTCTTATGTTACTAGATGGGTAGCCAACTGGCTCACCGTCAGGACACACTTTGTCAAAATTGGTGACTCCACCTCTACCAATAGACCCATCACCAGTGGAGTACCATAGGGGACTGTGCTGGGCCCCTTGCTATTTGTCATCTATTTCTCAGACATCTGGGCCGAAGTAGACTGCCTCTGACTCATCAAGTTCGCTGATGATTACAAACTGGGAGCAATCACTGAGTCCCCCAGTGATGTCAACATATTACAAGAAGGGCTAACACAAACAAATGTCTAGTATTAAAGCCATGGTCTTAAACTAAATGCAAAAAATGCATTATTATTCCCTTTGGCAAAACGGAATTCCCTACAAATTACAACATTGACAGCACCCCCCTGAGTTCCAATGCAGTGGTGTGAGACTTGGGAACACAGGGTGATAGCAATCTGAACTTTGACCACCAAGTTTTCACAGTGGTAAGGAAATCCTTTTATGTAGCACACCTCATAAGCATGGGCATGGCATCTAGTCAAGGGATGTTATAACTCCACTGTACTCGACCCTCATCAGGCCACTAATAGAGCATAATGCACCCTTTTGCACGTACCTCATCAGACATCTGCAGCAGCTGGAGAGACTTCAGAGGTTTCTCACTAGGAAAATACAGGCACTCTAAACCATAACCTACTTGGACAGGCTGAAAGCCCTGTCACTTTACTCTGTATTTTACAGGCTACTGAGAGGTGACTTGTGTCTGGCCTATAGGGCAATCTCCAACCCTGCCCTAATGGAAATGCTGCACATCCACAAGTCAAATGGCTCAAGAGTCACTCACTCTAGGGATCTCAACCTTGCTTGTGAATTTAACATATTATGCTGGAGAGACAGCTATGTCTCCCAGAGACTGCTGCTTCACTGCAATAGAATCCCTATCCACATAAAACAGAGCTTCTCACTGACCCTATTCAAATGTAGCCTAGATAATTGGATGGGAGGCCACAAATTCACCCCTGGGGTGGCACCCATGTCCCTCATAGACAGGGGTAGCTGGTGTTGATCATAGACCTGCCCTGTTTATAAATTCATTCTGCGAACTACCCAAAAAGATCAAATGGGGATACTTAGGATTAACATAACTAGGCTTGTAAAGGCTCTAGGACCACTAGCCTAGTAACCTCCTATGTACCTATGAACCTAATGTCCCTTTCCACACCTTTCATGAAATCAGTAAGGAACTCAGGTTGTTGGACACCATGAGAGTGATCTTTCCACCTGCTATATGTTGTTGCTATGCTGCATGAATTGGCAACATGCCACTTCAAGCACCAAACCATGATGGCTGCTGTGCCTCTTCTACATCTCCTCATGAGGCTCATGCAAGGGAATGCAAGAGGGCTGCCTCACCCTGCTATATATTGTATCAATTACATCATTGGCAGAGTGTACATCATTTCCATCCTGCTCTGTATACCTCCCTGAAGCACAGCTATCTGTCTACTCATGCAATATATACCTGCTTATATTCATGTCTGCATCGCACAATAGTGTATTGTCTCCATACAGCACAAGCTATCTCACTGCCCAAAGGTGCATCTCTATGAATCATACCCTTTATGTCTGGCATAAGTTTGTCTGATTTTTATAGTTTGATTGATTTGTGGATTTCTAAATTAGTTCATTGTTTTCTCATTAAAAGTGGCTGTTATGAATTATGGTAACCATACCTCTCAATCTCTTAGCACAAAAATCTGAACCAGCCTAAATAATGGTGGGACAAAGGCCCAAAAATGGGGACAGACTTTAAATATTGATCTTATAAAATTAGTACATTGCTAGAACAACAGGATTTGTGTTAGCATGTATCTTCTGAATGATATGAAGTATGAATCTCAAAAGTATGTCATTATTTAGTGGCTTCGGTCCTCACTGATTTGCAACAAAATCAAACTTTTATGAGGAATACACTGAAAATATGAGGCAAACATCTAGGCAGCTGTGATGTATGATGTAACCTAACTCTAAAAGGGTTCACAGTCTAATATTGTTGTATGATGTTTGCCAGAATAACTGCCTTAGGGATAGTCCATGGTTCAGCTCATCAGAAGTTACACTACCTGTGCTATGCAGACATCTTTTTTATCCATTCTGTTTAGGATATAGGTTAATAGGATCATAGGAAGTTACTAGGCTAGTGGCTCTGAGACCCTTGCAAGCCTAGCCCAGAACTTAGTTCATGTTCCAACAAGCCAGCACCTGATGACCCTGTCCTGCAGGGACACTGGTGGAATCCCAGGGGTGTATTTTCTGTTCCCCATCCAGTTATCCAGGTTGCGCTTAAAAAGAGTTAATGAGGTACTCTGCTTGATGTGGAGAGGGAGTCTATTTCACTGAAGGGAGAGTCTCTGGGACACAAATCTGTCCTGCCAACAAGTACTATTGATGTCACAGACCAGGCTGAGGTTGTGCGTATGGGTTACTCGAGTGGAGCTTGACTTACAGATATGCAGCAGTCTCATCAAGGTGGGGTCTGAGATTGCTTTGTATGCCAGACAGAGGTCACCTCTGAAGAGTCTGTATGAGACTGAGTAGAGGGACAGGGCTTTTAGACTATCTGTGTAGGGTAGATGTTTGAGGCCTTGGATTCTCCTGGTGAGGAACCTCTGTGGTCTCTCCAGCTACTGCCTGTGTTTTTGTGAGGTACATGCCAAAAGGGGCATTGTACTCAATAATGCATCTTATAAGGAAAGAATACAGGAATGTTATGACCTCCTTGTCCCTGGATGAGATACCCTTACTAATGTGATGGGCCATGTAGAAAGCTTTCCGTACAATGGCAATATGGTGTTCCAAAGTTAGTTTGCTATCAACCTGGATGCTCAAGTCCCTCACAACTAATTGCATGCTTACTACCTAGCTATTAATGTAATAATTTGTGGAGACATTACTCTCCCAAAAGGGGATGATGATGCATTTTTTGGCATTCAGTTTGAGGCCATGTTTCTTCCACCAGTCATTTGTTTGGGTGAGACCCTCTTGAAGGATGTCCACATCACTAGGTTAATTTATGACAGCACCCAGCTTGCAGCCATAGCCCAGTGGTTAGGGCCTGCACCTCAGGAAAGTATATCCAAAACAACAGAGGCCCTAAGACTGATCCCTGGGGTACACCGCTCATTACAGAGCTACTGCCTGAGGTGGCTTCCTCTATTTTGACTAGGTAGGTTCTATCAGTGTGCCAGTTTGCTAACCATCTGGTAACATATGGATTGATGCCTAGTTGAGAGAGTTTATCTATTATACCTGAGTGGGGAATAGTATCGAAGGCTTTGGCCAGGTCAGAGTAGGCAGTGTAGGCAGCCATCCATGACTTTGGTGACTGTCTCAAAGAAGTCAACCAAATTTAACAGGCATGACCTCCCCTTGATGAAACCAAACTGTGTTGGATCAAGTGTTTGGAGGTTGCCAATGTCTTTGTTAATGAGGTCTATGATAATCTGTTCCATGGCCTTGCAGATCAGGCTAGTTTGGCTGATGGGTCTATAATTTCCTGGATCGGTGAACGCTCCACCTTTGTGCAAAGGGGTGACAGTGGCTGTCCTCCACTCAGCTGGGATGAAGCCAGTACTCAGACTTTGGTTGAATAGAGTGCCTAATGGTGCTGCAAGTTCCTGCCTGAGTTCATGTAGGATGCAGCCAGGGATGTTATTGGGCCCCATGGAGGCTGTATTTTTTGCCTTTGAGAGGGCAGTGATGACTTGCTCCCTAGAGATAAGTGGGGGAGCAGGTACTGGGGATGCCCTGATTTACTGATGGGGGGGATAGAGGGGTGAAGTTTTCACTGAACCTGTCTTGACAGCAGGGTGGCTATATTTACAACATTTGTGTATGTGGTGTCCTTGACCACCAGTTCTGAACAGATCTGAGTGCTTCCTTTGAGACTGTGGACATGTGTGAAGGAGGCCTTATGATTGTCTTTAGTAAATGTGGCCAGTTTGGACTTGAAGTTTGCTTTGGAGGATTTCAGTAGTGCTCTTATTTGCTTGCTCAGTTTAGGAGAGATTGCTTCCAGTTAGGCACCTTCTCTTTCTTGGTCCTGGACAGCAATTTTTTCCTTTAATTATAGAGTTGATTTATTGCAGATCTCCATCAGACAGGTTTACTCTTCCTTGAGAAGGATGATTTTGCTCTGTCTGGTATTCCTGATTCCATGCAGCTATATAAATGCTCATATAGTACTTTGGTGTAGATTTGGACATATGTGCCAGTTCCTATGGAGGGGGCTGTGAAACTGTTTATACCTTCCCTCAGGAGGTTGTAATCAGCTTTGGAGAAGTCTTTTTGTTTGACCCTAGTTGGAGGTGGGGGTCAGGGGAGATGGTGACTTCAAAAGTGACCGCTTTGTGGTTGGATCTTACCAGGGAGGATAGCACTGTAGGGATGCTGCAGTGGTTGCTCATGTTGGTTAATACCAAGTCCAAGACATTATTACCTCTTTATGTGTCATATTTTGTGACTGCTCTTGTGAATACATTGAGGTGTCAAAGCTTCACTGGTTGCTGAGATGGCTATAATGTCTTTAGATACAACTATTGTTATATATCATCTAAGCAAACATAAGAAGTTTTGCATTTATTAGAAACAAATAAACAGGCAAAAACAAAAGAAGGCTCAGTATTTTACAAATAAAAGTTACGCACACCAACAACAAAGAATAACCACTAAAACTTCAAGTTCTGGCTAATTATCAATATATACAAATGTGTATTTATTATATGACAGAGAACATAAAAAGATACTCTGTCGCTCATCTCTCTCTAACATAGATGACATGAAGGCAGGGTATTTTGTTTGGATGCTTTAATACATAGAAACACATCAGGATGGATAGCAGCATCATAAAATACAAACGAAGTGGCTAACAGACAGACCTTACATACATACATCCTTACATCTCAACGGCTTACTACAAAATGGTAGTCTAGCTTGCACGTGCTCAGTATTAATATACTTGTGCAAGCCCTTGGATAGTTTCTTAAAGGTATATACACACATTGATCTATAAATACCATTCATAAGAAAAAGGAAATACTACATTACAAAGACAGGAATCATAATTTTCTGAAAAAAAATATCCAATCAACACAAATGTCCTTAATTTAATTACAGGGATAGAACCAAATTATGTCTCTATAAAGGCAGTTTTGATTATAAGTCTGGATGTGTTGTTAAAAAAGATGACCCTGAATGATGTGTTTGATTAAGAAAGGACTTTATGAGCAAGAATTGTGAGTCCCAGTTCAACATATCTCATTCCTCCAGATCACTTTATGCTTCTTCATTTTAACATTTTATGGAAGTATGTATAAAAGAGGTAAAATAATGAGGATATGTGGCATGGTTATTAAGTTAAAATGGTTGGCAGCTATTAAACTCCAGAAAAAAGATTAGTGCCAATAATTTTCCTGTAGAGTATATAGCCTAATGTCTACTCCATGCTGTAAAAAAGTCACATCCATAAAATAATTTGAAGCACAAGTTATGCTCATAGAAAATGATACATTTTTATGGTAAGTGGAGATTAAATCAAAACAGCACACAAAGCCCAAACTACACTTTTTCCAGCAAGAAAACTGTAATCAATAAAGCAGGTAAAGATACAAAATACTTATAAAATCTTATGATAAGTGAATAACTTCATATTCAAAAGCTACACTTAAAATTTAATTAAGATTAATAGGTGTTACTGTTATACCTGCAACAGTCCCCTTAACTTGCTAGTAAATCTTGCCAACAAAATGAAACTTGTTTTTACAATAATTTCAAGTAAACTTCATGTAAATTAGCAATAATTTCAATCTGCCCAGTTCCAAAGGTTTTGGGTTTTACTAATCAATATATTCAAGCTTCTGTTGCCTTACCCTAATGTATTTTGGGGGAATTTTTCCATCCACAACTCACTTCCAATGATGGGATTCCTCAGATACCCATAATACTTATGTGTTCCTTGTAGATGGGAAAGCTTGAGCAGAAGCACAGCTGGCCCAATCAGTGCCCTGTGCTGTTCTCATAAACCAAAGGCCCCCCCTCAAAACTTACAAGATGCATCCTGTACCCAATCCATGCCACACACCACCCCCAAACTCTTCAAAAGAAGATCAAAAAAGAAGTATATTCCTTTTACTGGCATACCAACCAAGTGGCCAGACCCCCCCCAACCATTTAGGTCCCATTTCTGTGCTCTGTCTCCAAACCTCCATTCTTACATTATAGTAAAAAAAAAATATTTTGAACTGTAGCAAACTCCTTGCTACAAATGTAGCTAAGAGTTGCTACAGTTAAACAACACACACACACACACACACACACACACACACACACACACACACACACACACACACACACACACACACACACACCACTATAGCACTCATATTTGACCACAAATGCAGTACTGGCTTTTAAAAGAAAGTATTGCACTAACAGAGATCAGGATTATGAATTGCCGATCGGATCATGCCCTGTAACACTTTGTGCCTGGAGCAGTTACCTCTTTTGCCCTACCCTTATTATTCTACAGTATTTGAGTGAATAATCCAGGTTAACATTGTACTGTTTACAGTACTTTTAATGAGTCTTAATGGCTTGCATTCTCAACATGCAATGCCTTAATGCAACCAAAATATTCTTATTGCCCTATACAGCTTACCTATGAACTGTGGAAAATCTTTTTTTTCGGCTCACTGTTTATCAGAAATGAAATACCAGAAATGGTGAGCTTAAAAAATCTTAAAAAAAAACTGCTATTAAGTGAGAACCTGGCAGAATTTCAAGCACCCATAAACCCTAAGAACACTTCTGCTTATGCAGAACTGTTCACAGAAACCCTGTACAAGCATGTTAATAGCTGCATAGAGGTACTGTAGCTGCACCCACCAGGAAGAAGTACAGAACTAACTCAAAAAACAAGCCACCCTGGTGGAATCATAAAACCTGTTATCTGTATAAGAGGAGGAAGAAAATCATGGCAAAATTAGGAGGTGCAGCACCCAGCAGGATAAAAGCACTCTCATCAAACTAAACAAATAACTCAGAGGACAAATAAAGTCTAACAAAGCCAAATTTGAGCCAAGTTTGGCTTCCCAGGCCAAGGACAACCACAAAACATTCTTAGCTATGTCCACAATCTCAAAGGCAATACACAATTGTGTGCAGAGCTCATTGTAAATGGCACCACCTATTCTAAGCCAGAAGATATAGTAAACCTCCTGGCTGCTAAATTCAGCTCCAACTTTACTCCTCTCTCCCTCTCAACCTTCCCTCAGTAATTATCATCAAATATAACTCCCCCTACTACCACTAGGGAACAGGTCCTTAATGTTCTCTCTAAGACCAAGAACACTGCATTAATGGGCCCAGACAATATCCCAGGATGCCTTCTAAATAGCATGAAATATGGCCAATCGGGGCCTCTGGAATTACTATTTAACTGTAGTCTCCAAACAGGCTTCGTGCCTCATGAACAGAGAATGGCAACGGTCATCCCTCTGCACAAAGGTGGGCCATCTACAGATCCTGGAAACTACAGACCCATAAGTCTCACTAGTCTTACATGTAAATCCATGGAAAAAATTATCATGGAGATGATCAACAGAGATATAGTAAGCCTCCAGACACTGGACACAACCCAGTTTGGATTCAAGGGCAGATCATGCCTACTCAACCTGGTGGACTTCTTTGAGAAGGTCACCAAAGCAATGGATGAAAGTAAAAATCCTGAATGCTGTAATAAATAGAACTGTTGAGGCAATGAATTGAATAAAATTAACTTTAATTCATAGATAAAAAACTTAAACAAACTAAAACCAAGAGAATAAACAGGCCTAAATAAGATAAGCACTTTCAGCGATACTAGCCTTCATCAGATCTTAATTACAAAGCCTTCAATTGGTTAGAAATAATAATGCTTGTCCAATCACTATGCTGTTGACTGACACACCTACTAAATACAACAAATCACAATTAAATGAAAAAAAAACAGGAAATAAAATATTATGAAGGATATATAACCAATCATAGGATTATGGTTAGATTCATTAGCCAATGGATACTGTTGCAAACATGGCCAATATGAGAAGTAGAAATAAACACTTTACTTTGATCAACCAATTTGGTGACACAATGGCAAGAATCAGAAAATGGCAAGGATCAGAAAACAAAACACCTTTTTTCAGAAAAAAAGTAATTTGAAAAACTGATGTTACAAAATAAAAGCTTATTAAAACACAAATAAAAATTCTACCAAACATGTCCGCCCTACTTTCACGGCAGCAGACATAAACTGCCAATCTTTAGGTATAAAACTTATGTAAAATTAAAAACTCTTTATGAAATGCAGAATAAAAGGTCAATCTGTCACGTCCGCCTGCTTTCGCGACAGCAGACATGTAGTTGCAATTATCTGATGTAGGACTTGTATACAAAAACGCCTCGCTCATTGCTTGTGTAAAAGAGTTCAGCAGACGTAAACTGCCAATCTTGTGTAAAAGAGTTTAGCGATTTATGTATATTAAAGTAAAAAACTTCTATCATCAAGCCAACCTATTGAGATACAGCAAGCTAAAACACTATACCAGTCTTCGGATAAAATCCAATAAAAGAACTGGTATTGTAAGAACCTTAGAACCGGAAAAAAAGTGTAGCTTTTGACCTAAAGGTTGGTTAAAAAGTATATATACACGTATTCATGACAACACACTCATTAGAGTTGACCCAGTAGTCAGGGACTTAGGGACGCACATAGATAGTAATCTAAACTTTGATCATCATGTGTCTACAGTGGTGAGGAAATCATTCTATGTTCCGCAACTTATAAACAAAGATATGGCATCTAAGTCCAAGGAAATCATTGTTCCATTGTATTCGGCATTCATCAGACCTATCATTGAGTACAATACCCCCTTTGGTATGTACCTAACCAGGTATATCCAACAACTGGAACATCCACAGAGGTTCCTCACTGAAAGAATACAGGGCATAAGTAATATGTCCCATGCAGACTGCCTCAAGGCCCTATCCCTGTATTCTGTCTCCTACAGGCTTTTGAGGGGAGATCAATGCTTGGCATAGAGGGCATTGCCAGATCCCACTCTGATGGACCTCCTGCATCTCCACAAAACCAGCAACACCAGAATTACCCGTTCTAAAGATTTAAACCTTGCCTGTGATATAAATAGGATCTGCTGGAGAGATAGGCATGTATCCCAGAGACTACACTATCTGTGGAACAGGCTCCCCGTCCATGTGAAGCAGAGTTCCTCCCTAACCCAATTCAAGTGCAACTTGGACAACTGAATGGAAAACCAGAAATTTGTCCCTGGTTTGGCACCTATGTCTCTAGTGGTCACAGGTAACCTGTAAATGGTTCATCTCATAGGCCCATGCTTACACTAATCAGGGGTAGCAGAACTTATCAGAGATTTGGGATGCATGCCTAGGTTTAAAAAATCCCTTGTGGTCGTTAGCCTAGTAAACACCTATGAACCTATAAAAAACGCAAAAAAAAAAATCTTTTTTTTTTCCACCGGGCAAGCCCCCTGTACCTCTTGATGTGGGGTGAAGGGCTTGCCGTCCATGTAGTCTTGCCCTTACATACCCAGAAATTATATATACCAACTTTAAGGTTGCACCACATTGAAGGAAAGGAAACCCTCAAAAAGCACACTGCCACCACGCGCGATACAGTAAATTATGGTAAAACTCACACTGACATTAAATTCTCACACTTATGCTGCTCACACCTGTAACTATACTTTCTTGTACATATGCACCTAGGCAGTACACTAAGGTTCCATATATACGTGGGGGTACAGGGGGTCTTGCCCCCTTGCTACACAGGTTTAGTTTATTTATTTATTTTTTTTTCTGCTTCAGTTTTCTAACTTTTAAATGTTTGATGTTATGGTCTTGGCCATATTGTCTTTGAACATTTAAAAGTTTGATCTACTGAAGTAGATCCATATATATATATATATATATATATATATATATATATATATATATATATAAGGACTCCTAGCAAGTTGGGCAACCTATGGTTTACTGCCAAGCTTATCTTCGGTATAACTATCATTCACACCCTTTCCATAGGATGGGTAAACAGGCTTTTGTCCTCTCAATCCCTCCCCACACCAGCCAGACTTCTAACTCCAGGGTTGCTGACTGATTCTAGAATGTATTTGACCTCTCATTCTCCATTACTCCCATTTTACTCACAGGCTGTTTGACTCCAAGGCTACTAATGTATCCCAGAATGCTAAGAGAATAAATGGATGTCTTGTATCTGTACCAGCTTGCAGCTCTTACCATACTCTATGGTTGCTTGCAAGGAGTTCACATTACTAGTAGTTATTACATCTTAGTCATTTAGCTCTGAGTTCTTTAAAACTCTCAGTAAATCCTGAGTATCCTTAATAAATATACACAATTTATCAATAAAGTTTTTTTTTAGGGAAGTATAACTTCTAGCAGAATCTGTTTGATCTTATGAAGGGATTATTCTGGTTTTTAGTAGTTTTGGTAGTCATACATGAATAAATAGTCTTGTTTGCCTACCAATAAAAATCAATTTGTTTCTTGTTCAAAACATAACTTGAGAGACATTTATTTAATAAAGTGTCTGTTTATAAAGTTTAGTATATTCCATCTGCTAATTCACTGTAGGAATTAGAATCAAATAACCATTCTCTTATCTTTTTACAGCTGGCATGTTTGGTTGATCCATGATTAATTTTTATAGCCACAACACGTCATTAACAAATAAGTCATCATCATAAAAGCAAAAGAAACTATTGATGTGTCTCTCGAGCACTAACTTAATTTCCAACAGCCTTCTTCCTAAAGTCAAGGCTAAGGGTACAGCTGCAAAATCAAACAGCAGAAAGAGAAAGAGAGCATCCTTCTCTTATTCCACCCTGATAGCTATACTCTCATTAAATTGTGGACTCTAGTACATCTGTTACTACTTCATTCAGACTGCAAATATTGCCTTTACCAGATGAGATCTATTTCTCTGAGGTATCATTATTTTGGTCACTGTTAAGTCTCGCAAGGATATACATTTCTAAATATTTTAAACATAACTTGTAGCTTAGGGCAAACAACTGGCATTCATTACTAACTAGGCATTACAAAGAGTCACTGCTAAACCCTCCTTAGTTGGAAAGATAACAAAATCATCATTTTTTGTGACTCAGGCTTGCAGCTTATTTTGATAAATTAGACTGCAATTTATGAGCAAATGTAAGAAGATCAGGAATGGAAGATGGTGCTGGCCTCTTTTCTTCACTTTGAATGTACTCTAATATATATCATTTATCTTTAAGTCTCCATTTGCATGAGATTCTTATTGCAAACGTCTTACTAATTATTCAATATATTATTTTGTGCAGTAGTGGTTCTTATATTGTTTAAAGCAGGCATGGGCAAACTATGGCCCGGGGGCCACATGCGGCCCGTTAAACGTTTCGATTCGGCCCACCAAACTTGAAAAAATTTAATAAATTAACCTTGTTAATGTTTTATTTCCCCTGCAATTCTGAGGTTTTCTCACTAGATGGCGCACTCTAGATATATTGGCTTTGTTGAGGTGAGGCGTAGGCCTATTACTCCAAGTTTGCACTTTACCCTTTGACCCACCGCCCCTCTATGAAGATGAGCGGACCCAAGAAAAGGAAAGTGGACAGAGAATGTCGAGTGTTCAATAAGGAGTGGACAACTAAATATTTTTTCAATGAACACCGATCATCTGCTGTTTGCCTGATATGCCAAGAAACTGTGGTGGTTTTTAAAGAGTATAATATTAGCCGTCACTTTGCCACAAAGCACGCTAATTATGCTAGCAAGCTCTCAACAAAAGAACGGGAAGCTGCTGCTGAGAAGGTGGCAGCTAATTTGAAGGCTCAGCAAAGTTTTTTTCACCGTCAAACTGCCATTCAAGAGTCAAGTACCAAGGCCAGTTTTATGCTTTCATTCAAAATAGCAAAGGCCAGCAAACCACTGTCTGAGGGTGAGTTTTTAAAAGAATGTATGGTAGAGACAGCAGGTATTTTGTGCCCGGAGACCAAAGACAAATTTGAGAAAATCAGTTTATCACGGCGGACAGTGACTCGCCGTGTGGAACTAATAGATGAAGATATCACCAGCAGATTAAACAAAAAGGCAGTCATTCACTTTTTATTCTTTAGCACTGGATGAAAGCAACAATGTCAAAGACACTGCTCAGCTCCTCATTTTTATCCGAGGAATCAACGAAACTTTTGAAATAACGGAGGAGTTTTTGACAATGGAGTCTCTGAAAGGACAAACACGGGGAGAGGACTTGTTTGAACGGGTGTCTGCTGCCATCGAAAACATGAAGCTTCCCTGGAGTAAGCTTGTTAACGTCACCATAGATGGATCTCCAAATTTAACGGGAAAAAACGATGGCCTGCTGAGGAGAATCCAGAATAAAGTGAAAGATGAAAACCCTGACCAGGATGTCATTTTCCTCCACTGCATCATCCACCAGGAATCTCTATGTAAATCGGTGTTACAGCTGAATCATGTTGTGAATCCTGTGGTGAAACTCGTCAACTTCATACGTGCACGGGGTCTTCAGCACTGTCAGTTCATTGCGTTCCTGGAGGAAACTGATGCGGATCACCAGGACCTGCTTTATCACTCCCGTGTCCGCTGGTTGAGTTTGGCCAAAGTGTTTCAACGAGTGTGGGAGCTCAAAGAGGAGATTGGCGTGTTTTTGGAGCGGCAGGGGAAGACTGATGAATTTCCTCAGCTGAGCAACAAGAGCTGGATGTGTGACGTGGCGTTTGCTACGGACGTATTTTCACACTTGAATGAGCTCAACGTGAAACTGCAGGGGAAGGAGCAGTTTGTGCATGACATGTACACAAACATGAAAGCCTTCAAATCCAAGCTGGCTTTATTCTCCAGGCAGATTTTGAACAAGTCATTCACTCATTTTCCTAGACTAGCCACGCTGAAAGAGGCCAGAGCAAAAGTAAAGAAATACAGTGAGTCACTGGATGCACTGCACGGAGAATTCTGCCGTCGGTTTTTGGATTTCGACAAAATTGACAAGTTACTTCAATTGGTGGCCTTTCCTCTGTCACAAGACACTGAAACAGCTCCAGAGGAGCTTCAGCTCGAACTGATCGACCTTCAGTCCGACCCTGCCTTAAAAGAGAAGTTCAGCTCTCTGAAACTAAATGACTTCTATGCTTCACTCAATGATGCCGCGTTTCCAAATCTAAGGCGAAAAGCGCAGATGATGTTGGCTTTGTTTGGCTCTACCTTCGTGTGTGAACAGACCTTCAGCATCATGAACATCAACAAAGCCAGCCACAGATCCAAGTTAACAGACCTACACCTCAGATCCATCCTGAGAATCGCCACAACAAAACTAACTCCAGACTTTGATGCGCTGGCTAAAAAAGGAGACCAACAACACTGCTCCCATTAAAATGTGTGTGTCTCCGTGATACGCACGTTGTTAAAATAAACAGTGCGCGCAGATCAAATACAACACTTCACAGACTGACTTGCTGCAACTGTTTCGTCCTTGCACTGGTCGTTGTTGACTTTTGGCACCGGGGAAACAAATTGAATAAAAGGAACAGGACAAGTACATCTGCATCTCCTACCGTTTTTGAAAAAAAAAGACAGTCAGGAGGAGAGTGATGGTGATATCCTGAAGGATAACAGAACTTTCAGTGCTTTAAAATAAAATGGTCATTTATTTGATTTTCAGTGTTTAAAGACTCATTTCGAAGTCAGAGATTTTATTGTAATGCTTTTCTTCATTTTCACTGGAAATTAAAGCACATGTTTTCTCCATATCCCAAGATGTGTATTTTTCCCCCAATGAGGTGATGTTTTCAAAGCATGCCATCTATCTGCTCCTGTTCCGGCCCCTTTGTCAAATGTTAGAACTCAATGTGGCCCACGAATCAAAAAGTTTGCCCACCCCTGGTTTAAAGGTACGTTCTATGCATTATCCTGATAAAGTATTTATTAAGGGAAATGAAACATTGGCCATCTGGATGGACGTCACATGTAGCACTAAGAATGGGTCGTGTAGAGAAAAGCTGCTAGTAATTGTGAAAATTTTTGCTGCTCACTTTGGAGCCCTGTTTGTTCTCCACTACCTTTTTATCAAAAAAACATATAAGCATTTTGTTTATTTCATTGCAGACTACTTAAACATGGTGTTAGTGTTGTATGGTATTCTTCAACTTAAGCAAGTAGTAGTTACATTACAGACAACTTAAACATGGTGTTAGTGTTGTATGGCATTCTTCAACTTAAGCAAGTAATAGTTAAATTACAGACTACTTAAACATGGTGTTAGTGTTGTATGGTATTCTTCAACTTAAGCAAGTAATAGTTACATTACAGACTACTTAAACATGGTTTTAGTGTTGTATGGTATTCTTCAACTTAAGCTAGTAATAGTTACATTACAGACTACTTAAACATGGTGTTAGTGTTGTATGGTATTCTTCAACTTACGCAAGTAATAGTTACATTACAGACTACTTAAACATGGTTTTAGTGTTGTATGGTATTCTTCAACTTAAGCAAGTAATAGTTACAGTACAGACTACTTAAACATGGTGTTAGTGTTGTATGGCATTCTTCAACTTAAGCAAGTAATAGTTACAGTACAGACTACTTAAACATGGTGTTAGTGTTGTATGGTATTCTTCAACTTAAGCAAGTAATAGTTACATTACAGACTGCTTAAATATGGTGTTAATGTTGTATGGTATTCTTCAACTTAAACAAGTAATAGTTACATTACAGACTACTTAAATATGGTGTTAGTGTTGTATGGTATTCTTCAACTTAAGCAAGTAATAGTTACATTACAGACTACTTAAACATGGTGTTAGTGTTGTATGGTATTCTTCAACTTAAGCAAGTAATAGTTACATTACAGACTACTTAAACATGGTGTTAGTGTTGTATGGTATTCTTCAACTTAAGCAAGTAATAGTTACATTACAGACTACTTAAACATGGTGTTAGTGTTGTATGGTATTCTTCAACTTAAGCTAGTAATAGTTACATTACAGACTACTTAAACATGGTGTTAGTGTTGTATGGTATTCTTCAACTTAAGCAAGTAGTAGTTACATTAAAGACTACTTAAACATGGTGTTAGTATTGTATGGTATTCTTCAACTTAAGCAAGTAATAGTTACATTACAGACTACTTAAACATGGTGTTAGTGTTGTATGGTATTCTTCAACTTACGCAAGTAATAGTTACATTACAGACTACTTAAATATGGTGTTAGTGTTGTATGGTATTCTTCAACTTAAGCAAGTAATAGTTACATTACAGGCTACTTAAACATGGTGTTAGTGTTGTATGGTATTCTTCAACTTATGCAAGTAATAGTTACATTACAGACTACTTAAATATGCTGTTACAGTTATATGGTATTTTTCAAGTTAAGCAACTTATAGTCAAGTCTGAGAAGAACATTGGAAAGCACAAACCTTAGTAGAACTGTTTGGAATATACTTTATAAAAGAATAGACTCTATGTGTAGATATATATGGTAGGATTGTGAGGGGGAGGGGAATAAGACAAAGCAGTCAGTAGCCAGCTCTCCTATCACATAGTTGTGTTTGGGGAAGCTTAATGCCTGTGTGACTGCTGGTGCAGACCAGGGGACTCACTGATTATCTACTCAGAGTACAGGGGAAAGTGATTGCATTAAACATCTCCCTAGCTAGGAACTTTAACCAACTCCAGTAAGAATGATGGCTACTGGCTCCAAGCATGAAACTCCAAATTGGAGACCTTGATCTTTGGGGCTATGATTGAGCCACCATTGAGCTCATCTCCCCAAAGAGTTGAGAAGCACATCTAGTGACGGATTATACTGAAAAAAGAAAAAACAATAGAGTAATCAAGGGATTTAAGATTAGGCAGCTGTGGAAATTGGAAGACTAGCCGGGGACTATGGATCCAGGAGTGGACAAATGCAATTATATATACATGTGTGCATATGCATGCAGACGCACACACACACACACACACACACACACACACACACACACACACACACACACACACACACACACACACAGATGCACACATACATTATACAAAATGCATGTTATGAGACCAAAGTCTTACTTAGCCTTATTATGAAACATTAATTGGAAAACATTACTGAAGACTGTACTTCACTGAAGATGCCCAACACTATGATATTATGACACATATCGGTTTATGATTTCTTCAACTACTCACAAATAATTCATTCCCAGGTCATACCCCATGAGTCTGTCATCATTTTGGTCTTTACCAATTGCCTTGAAATTGCAGTTCTGACCCAAACGTTACTGGGAATATATTTTTTTTCCTTCTTCATGTTATTCACTATCTAAAGTTTGTTTCCTTCTGTTGTCAGGAAAACAAGGTATGGATTTACACTAATGGCCAGCTGGAGGCAGATTGTCCTAAGCTGATTGCGGATGTATTCCCTGGAGTTCCAGATGATTTGGATGCAGCTGTTGAGTGTCATAAAGAGACATGCCAGGCAGAATCTGTGATCTTTTTCAAAGGTAAGAAGTCTACCTTTTGTCAAGAAAAGCACAGACATGGACTGCACACACACACATACCAAGTATGCAATTCTGATGCAACCCTGAGTACAAGCACAAAAGCTAAAATCATCATTCATTTCTAGTTTAAGTCAAAAGTAAACAGCCTTAATGAAAATACCAAATCCTTAACTGATACGTGAGCGGTTTATGTTGGTTATTTCATCCTATACACTCACAAAATAATATTCTTGGAAACATTTCCTTTTCATCAAAAGAAGATAAAATATAATTAAAATTAGATTATGTCTGTAGTACAGGAACTGATAATAGAAATAAAATGGTTTATGTGGGCTACTCAGTTAAAGAAACCCATGGTATATATGACCGAACTTTCACTTTATATCAATTTACAGGAAGCTTTTAATTGCCTGCAGTATCTTGAAAGATACATGCCATTTATGAAATTGTTTCCTTTCCATTTTTCAAATAAGACATTTGTTTTCTACATTAACAATATGGCTTATTTATTTGACTGCTCATCCAAACAGTTATAGCAAGCTGAAATAAGTTATTTCCATGTCTGCCCAGAAAAGGGAGTTGGCCCTGTCACTGAAAACATTGTATGTTAACAATTACATTAAGGTAGATGAACAAAGTTCCACATATTTATAGGACGCCTACTTTATGAAAAATATACTTGCATTTTGATAGTTGTCATCCCCTATATCAGAAGAGAAGCTTGGTAAAAGGGCAGTAGCCTAGCAAGGATTGTTTCTAAAGATGATGTATTTATTACTTATGCCTTAAAGTTAAAGGAAATGATTTTAGAAAGGAGGTACCTCAAGGAATTTTCTGATAATATTTTGGAAGAAGTTACTTCTAAGAGATGCACCATTTTTTATCAACCATTGCTAGGTTTTGAAGCTGAAGTGTGTGTACACAATGAAACAAACCAAGCTTACAACACAGCAGTGCTTCTAAAATATTGTCAAAAAAGTTGTTTCATAAGAAATGTTGTTACTTAGAATTGAAGACTGGTTGAACATTTTCCAGAAATGGCCAAAGTGAGAGGTGCAAAGCTAACTTTTTTGTACCAAAGTGGCTTCAATATGAAAAATATATTTGAACAGAGTAAGAGGCAAATTTATGCCACAGGAATTTAATGCTGCCATTACAATCAATGCAAATTTATATTCAAAGGTAATATTGTGACATTTAAAGGTTATGGTATTATTTCACCTAGAGGTAATTGTAACTGTGTTTCTAAAAGTGTAGTATATTTGGCCAAATGTGGGACATGCTCAGGATTTCATACAGGGAAAACTAAATGGTCCCTAAGAAAATGAATTAATGAGCATGATAGTGACACTCAGAAAAAAAGATCTGAGCAGTTTAAGTAAAGATACTCTTACTTGTAGAGAATTCAAAAATTTAGATTATTTGTGTTAGAAGGCATTAAAAAATGTTAGGTGAGGTCAATAGGAAACAAAAGTCGACCATAAGAAGTTCATATGGAAATTGAGATTGAGTGTTGATACCACTCCCCAGACTTAATAATAAAATATCCATCAGTAGTGCTTTAACTTTGAAGGCAGCTAGGCTTTGAATATTAATTTTTTACGTTATCATCATTTTTTAGGCCTTAAGATTGTCCCTATATATATTTTAGAGATGCTAATTAATAGTAATTCCATTTTTCATTTTCCGTTTTAATGTTTATAAGTATTGTTGCTGCTATTGTTTTAAATGGTTATAATAGTGTTCATGTGACTAATTTGTGTACATTGGTTGGATGCCACTGGAGATGCACAAGCCACTGCATTTCTTTGTGCCAGTCCCAAGCCTGGATAAATGGGGAGGGTTGCATCAGGAAGGGCATACGGCGTGAAACCTTTGCCAAATGACTTATGAGGAGAACATTTCATATTTCCATACTGGATCAGTCGAGGCCCGGGTTAACAATGACTACACCAGTACTGTTAGCCAACAGGGTGCTGGCAGAAATTGGGCTACTGTTGGCCGAAGGAGAAGAGGAGGGGGAAGGCATGCCCGAAGGCAGGAAGAGAGGAGGAAGGTTAGGAGTGTAGTAGTGAGGGTAGGAACTTTGAATGTTGGCAGTATGACTGGTATAGGGAGAGAGCAAGCTGATATGATGAAGGAAGGTTGATATATTGTGCGTGCAAGAGACCAGATGGAAGGGAAGTAAGGCCAGGTGAATAGGAGGTGGGTTCAAATTGTTCTATCATGGTGTGGATGGCAGGAGAAATGGGGTAGAGTTTATCTTAAAGGAACAGTATGCCAAGAGTGTTTTGGAGGTGAAGAGAGTGTCTGATAGAGTGATGTTTATGAAGCTTGAAATTGATGCTGTAATGATGAATGTTGTTAGTGCATATGCTCCACAAGTTGGATGTGTGATGGATGAGAAAGAAAAATTTTGGAGTGAGTTGGATGAAGTGGTGGTGAGTATACCCAAGGGTGAGAGACTAGTGATTGGAACTTAAACTCCAATGGGCATGTGGGTGAAGTGAACAGAGGGGATGAGGAAGTGATGGGTAGGTATGGTGTTAAGGAGAGGAATGCAGAAGGTCAGATGATTGTGGATTTTGCGAAAAGGATGAACATGGCTGTGGTGAACACATATTTTAAGAAGAGGGAGGAGCATAGGGTGACGTACAAGAGTGGAGGAAGATGCACACAGGTGGATTATATCCTATGTAGTTGGGCCAGTCTGAAGGAGATTGGAGACTGTAAAGTGGTGACAGGGGAAAGTGTAGTTAAGCAGCATAGAATGGTGGTCTGTAGGATGACATTGGTGATCAAGAAGAAGAGGAGGAGGAGTGTGAAAGCAGTGCCAAGGATTAAATGGTGGAAGTTAAAAAAGGGTGATTGTGAGGTGGAGTTCAGGGAAGAGTTAAGACAGGCACTGGGAGGCAGTGAAGAGTTACCGAATAGCTGGGCAACTACAGCAGAGCTAGTAAGGGAGACTGCTAGAAAAGTGCTTGGTGTGACATCTGGACAGAGGAAGGAGGACAAGGAGACCCGGTGGTGGAATGAGGAAGTGCAGGAGAGTATACAGAGGAAGAGGCTGTCGAAGAAGAAGTGGGAGTGTCAAAGAGATGAAGAAAATAGACATGAGTATAAGGAGATGAGGCGCATGGCAAAGAGAAAGGTGGCGAAGGCTAAGGATGAGGCATATGGAGAGTTCTATGAGAGATTGGACACTAAAGAGGGAGAAAATTACCTGTACCAATTGGCTAGACATAGGGACAGAGCTGGGAAAGATGTGCAGCAGGGAAGGATGATAAAGGATAGTGAGGGAAACGTACTCACAAGCGAGGAGAGTGTGTTGAGTAGATGGAAAGAGTACTTTGAGAGGCTAATGAATGAAGAGAATAAGAGAGAGAGAAGGTTGGATGATGTGGGGATAGTGAATCGGGAAGTGAAACAGATTAGCAAGGAGGAAGTAAGGACAGCTATGAAAAGGATGAAGAATGGAAAGGCTGTTGGCCCAGATGACATACCAGTGGAAGCGTGGAGGTGCTTAGGAGAAATGGCAGTGGAATTTTTAACCAGGTTGTTTAATGAAATTTTGGAATGTCAGAGGATGCCTGAGGAGTGGAGAAAGTGTTTTTGTACCTATCTTTAAAAATAAGGGTGATGTGCAGAGCTGCAGTAACTACAGAGGGATAAAATTGATCAGTCACAGCTTAAAGTTATGGGAAAAAGTAGTGGAAGCTAGGTTAAGAAGGGAGGTGATGATTAGTGATCAGCAGTATGGTTTCATGCCAGGAAAGAGCACTACAGATGCATTGTTTGCTCTGAGAGTGTTGTTGGAGAAATACAGAAAAGGTCAGAAGGAGTTGCATTGTGTCTTTGTGGACTTAGAGAAAGCATATGAAAGGGTGCCTAGAGAGGAGTTGTGGTATTGTATGAGGAAGTCGGGAGTGGCATAGAAGTATGTGACAGTGGTACAGGATATGTACGAGGGTAGTGTGACAGTGGTGAGGACTGCGTGGGAGTGACAGATACATTTAAGGTGGCGGTGGGATTACATCAAGGATCAGCTCTGAGCCCTTTCTTATTTGCAGTGGTGATGGACAGGTTGACAGATGAGATCAGAGAGAAGGCCCTGTGGACTATGATGTTTGCAGATGACATTGTGATCTGTAGTGAGAGTAGGGACCAGGTTGAGGAGACCCTAGCGAGGTGGAGATATGCCCTAGAGAGGAGTGGAATGAAGGTCAGCAGGGTAAGACAGAATATATGTGTGTAAATGAGAGGGAGGGTAGAGGAATGGTGAGGATGCAGGAAGTAGAGCTGGTAAAGGTGGATGAGTTTAAGTACTTGGGATCAACAGTTCAGAGTAATGGTGAGTGTGGAAGAGAGGTGAAGAAGAGAATACAGGCAGGGTGGAATGGGTGGAGAAGAGTGTCAGGAGTGATTTGTGACAGACGGGTACCAGTAAGAGTGAAAGGGAAGGTCTACAAGAGGGTAGTGAGACCAGCTATGTTATATGGGTTGGAGACGGTGGCATTGACAAAAAGGCAGGAGTCAGAGCTGGATGTGGCAGAGCTAAAGATGTTAAGATTTGCACTGTGTGTGACTAGGATGGACAGAATTAGGTATCAGTATATTAGAGGGTCAACTCAGGTTGGACAGTTTGGAGACAAAGCAAGAGAGGTGAGATTGCGTTGGTTTGGACATGTGCTGAGGAGGGATGCTGGGTATATTGGGAAAAGGATGCTAAGGATGGAGCTGCCAGGTAAGAGGAAAAGAGGAAGGCCTAAGATAAGGTTTATGGATGTGGTAAGAGACGACATGCAGGCAGTTGGTGTGACAGAGCAAGATGCAGAGGACAGGAAGAAATGGAAACAGATGATCCGCTGTGGCACCCCCTAACGGGAACAGCCGAAAGAAGATGATGATGGTTGGTTGACTGTCAACATGTAAAGTCAAAAAGGTCTTAGGAATGTTATTTTCTAAAGAAGTTATTGTGGACAAAAGCACTTAGCATTTAATAAAATTCCCTTGTTTCTTATTCCCTGGTGATTTTTATACATTTGAGAGGTTCCTAAGGGCAGGTACTGGCAAGGCATAAAAGGTCATGAGATTTTAATGCCTTGAAAAATTCCTATGAATCAAACAAAAGATGATTGGCTTTAATTGCTGGTTATAGAGCTGATATCATTCTAAGTGGATCCAGTATGTGCTTTGACAGGGATGGTCTTCATCATTCTTTCCATGTCTTTTGTATTATGGATAAAGCCCTTTCTACCCACAGATTGCCTTTTTAGGGAGAGTCACTCTACTGAACATTCCAACCTAGTAAAGTCTCATTCAGAACAAATTAAAGTGTCTCTATGTAAAATCAAGTGTCTCAACAAATAAGTCAGTGGCATAGGTGGGGCGGGGAATGAGAGGGGCAGCACTTTTGGAACTGTCATTTTAATTAAAAAAATATATCCTGTTTTTGTTTGTAAGGGCAGTCTTCTTTAAGAATGATCCAGTCACCATGTCATGTCTGTGCATGCATTGTCACACAGATGTTCTTTCCACCCGTGCAATTTTAAATATAGTACAGCATCAATCATGCTTCGTAAGAGTTGTAGCTAACATTTACAGATATTTGTAAGTGTTCAATCTATTTTGACTTAGGGTGTGTATGTAATTTTAAGGCTGCTGCTTTACTTGTCTCTTCACAGAATTTTGTGTGTGTGTGTGTTTTCACATTACAATGTTTATGTTAAATGGGGAGAAATAGCCAAGTAGTGGGACACTAGAATGGCTGTGGGGGCTGTGAATGGAGCGGCCCCATTTGACCATGATTTTGTGAAGGGGAAGGGTGGCAAACTCAAAGACAGCCCCAGGTGGCACAAACTCTAGCTACGCCACTGAAATAAATGCCCAAACTTAAGGCTGTCCTGCAACTTGAGCAATTTCATATATGTGTAATTACAGAAACATGGTTTCAAAGCAAACCAATACTTCTATTTATGTGTTTAATGCCTATTATATCTTCAGAAGTCCTTACAATTGCAGAGTATTTCTCAAGAATAGCATCAACTGATTCCAAGGGACACCAAATTTGAACTCCTGCATTTTCAAATCACCCTAAACAAGATTAATTTCCACTTCATAGCTGTTATAGAACGCTATCTGTATCCTCTTCTACCATTATAACTACTTTACCACCTTAGCCAAAAAGGTATGCGGAGACAAAACCAGGCTACTTGCATAAAACAAAAATTATTTATTCCAAAATGACATAAGCGCCTTTGCAGCTACATATGCTGCTTCATCAAATGTAAAAGAGCAATACCTACTGAATTGACTTATATAACTGCCTAATCACATGTTCTTTACCATTAATTAACCCTTAAGGGAACAGTTAATTTTAAAATAGCTTAATGCAAAACATTTTCATTTAAAAACAGCGATACATATCATACTTATTATTGTAAAAATAAAACATCAGCCAGAAGACATACTTCTTATAAAATACATACTTCTATCTAAAAAGTGGTCTAGCTTTTAGCATTGGTTTAACAGGCATTTTTTTTATTTAAACATGATGCATAATCTGCTCTTAACCTAGCACTTGCTTTCTAAACATTCATTATAATTCCTTATGTCACCTTTTCTTTTTTTAACTTCAACTTTACCAATAACCTGAAACAAAAATTTATGCGCTGTTGAAGTATTCTTTGCATGTTTAGATAGAGCATTGCTGAACTAATTTTGATATTATATAAATGCTTCTTATGCAATCCCTCAATGCTCTGTCGGTTTTACCAACATAACATTTGTTACATGTAGTACAGCAAGCCAAATAGACTATGTGCTCAGTACTGTAGGTCGCAGAAACGTTAAATACTTACTTCCTACCTTGATCTGGATGGTTAAATTGCCCTGAACTGTCTATATATTTACAATAATTGCAATAATTACATGATTTAGTAACAACCTCAGTGATCATGTTATTACTATTTAAAGGCCTCCCATTAATGAGCTTTTCAGGACAGCATGACATTTGTTTCAAACATCTTTTTTTCTTATAGAACAATCTGGGATTATCACCTATTACATTCCTCAAACTTGGGTTTGTTGTCATAATAGGCCAAAACTTCTTGATAACTTCTACAACATATTTAGAACTACTAGAATAAGTTACTGATATTCTACACACATTGCTGTTAACCTTTTTTTTGATCTGCTACTAGGGGATTTGTTGAAAAGTAGGGCCTACCCTTACTAGACCTATTACTTACTACTGTTTGCAGTGTATTATGTACCTTCCTTTTATTGTAGCCTCTAGCTACAAATTTCCCTTCCAAATCCTTAGTTTCTCTTTTGAAATTCCCATCACTAGCACTGACCCTTGAAATTCTTAAACCCTGGCCCTGCACAATATTATCAAATATAATGTGTGGATGCATGGTACTGCGATGTAAGACATTATTTTTGTAGTATGGTTTCCTATACAACATGGTATCTGAAATACCATCAACATTGACCTTATTAAAACATCAAAAAACTAATTTCAAACTAATTTCTACTTTAGAATAATTTACTGCAAATCTAAGAAATGTTGTACTACCATTAATATGTCTTAAAATCTAGCAGTTCATTCTCTCTACCTTGCCAGATCAAAAACAAATCAGCCACAAATATTCTGTAAAAATAATTTCTGTACTTAAAAGACCTGCATATCTATATTTCAATTCCCAAATTAACATAATTAGGTTGGTGTAGCTATTGACACATAATGTGCACATAGCTATGCCATCCTTTTGTATGAAATATCTATCATTAAATAAAAAGGCATTATTGTATAGAATTAACTCTAATAAAGCACTTAAAAGCTCAATCTTATTAGCACTTATTACGTTCTGTCCTATCAAAACCCATTTCATCCAGTCAATATCTAGATTATTAGGAATGACAATGAATAACAAATTGACATCTAGTGTCACCAAAAAGTATTAATTTATATCAAAATTATCTTGTGTAAAGTTATAAAGCTCAGTCAGGAACTGTCATGAATCTTGTAGCACATGAACTTTCGAGTCAATAATTGGTCTCAGTTTTTTCTCAATATAAACTGACATAGCCTCCATTGACCAATGTTGCCCCAAAACAATAGGGGGTAGAGGTGGATTAACAAACCCCTGGATTCAGCAAGCTCTGCACGGAGTGCAGGAATAGTGCAAGAGCTGCTGTACGCAGTATGGCAGCCGAGCGATCCAGGATCGAGCTCCCGGGATGTGCATGAGCACTCCTACACTATTCCCACATGGACACCACTGATATATGCTAATTACCTCATTTGCTGGTGAAAACCATGCAAATGAGGTGAATTGGTGATCCAGGAAGCAGGCAGGCATCTGTGCAGAAATAGTGTAGCCTGCAGAAATGTATTCGGTTACTAACCGAATACATTTCTGCACATTACAAAATGGAGGCATGACAGCTCGAAAGAAAGCATGTACTCAATGTAGTAGGCATGCCAATGGCCAAATATATGGCCGTTGGCATGAAAAATAGTTGCAATATTATAAAAAAAATTTAATTTTTTTTGGCAGATCTCGGATGTTTAAGCGTAGGGCAGCGGTGTGCAAATGGGATCACCACAAAAATAAGAAAAAAGGGTGAAATAAGCTTTTATACCCAAAGCAGCATTTTGCCATAATAGTCAATGGCATACATAAGAAAGCAATACCAGGGAATAGTGATTGCTAAGGAGTAAAAGGCTCAGTGTGAGTGTGTTAACTATGAATTAGCATTCTGTTTTATGTAAATAAGGGGAATGATGCTGAATCACAGATTTCATCTCAGTGTTAGCTTGCACCCAACCGTGTAGGTGCAGCAACACCATTGTATAAGTATAGGAGGTGAATGACCTCATAAGGGGAAGTGTCATGTATGCTGTAAGCTTATTGGAACTGTGTGGCCTCTGCTTGCCCTTAGCTAAGCAAAGCTAAGGAAGGGGGTGTGTCTCACATTGTTGAGCACTGTTTTCCCTGCTTAAATGGGTGTACATGCTGTGCACCGGGTTTTAAACAAAACAAGCAAAAAAAAAAAAAAAAAAAACAGGGAATAGAAGATCTGTTCACATCTGAGCACTGGGTATGTGCGGCCCACCTTGGAGCTTAAACGGGAAGACAGTGGGAAGGGAAAACAACAGTAGGGAGGCAATCAAGGAGAACTTGCATAGATGGTAAGTGAAATCTATCAGAATCAGCCAGTTACACAGGCAGCAGCCCAGCACACTACTATAAATTATGCAAACACCTTTCAATCTGGTTTTTCCCACAAACTCTACACCACTGGTGTACACAGATGGGAAAATTTTACCTGACAAAACTAACAAAATGTTAGGGGCTGCTGTCGCTCTCATACATCAATATGCGCAAAAGGCTGAGGGTGGTGAGGATGTGAATGCTGACGACCATCCCACAGTGAGGAGGAGAAGTGTGCACAGACCAAGGGTAACCTACCAGGGGCTACATGAGCTAGAGCTAGTGGAATGCTGTAGGGTGGACAGGGACATTTTACAGCAAATTGTTGAACTCTGCCGGCCCCGCCTCACACACAGAACCAACAGAGGGAAACCTATCCCAGTGGATACCAAGGTATGCGTAGGCTTAAGAATACTAGCCACAGGTTCCTTCCAAAGGGCAACTGGGGATCTCATGGGGATCTCGCAGGCATCAGCATCCAGGGTACTCCACCAATTCCTGGATGCCATGTCAGCACATGCCAGTGAGCACATATATTTCCTCAACACCTGTGAGGCATTGCCCAGCAATATGCGTTTCTTCCACCAAATAGCAGAATACCCTGATGCAGTGGGTGCTATAGACTGCATGCACATACACATCAAAGCACCATTGCCCAGCAATATGCGTCTCTTCCACCAAATAGCAGAATACCCTGATGCAGTGGGTGCTATAGACTGCACGCACATACACATCAAAGCACTATCCGCTGAGCAGGATAGGGTCTACATAAACCGCAAGGGCTTCCCCTCCATCAACTGCCAGGTCATGTGCAATGTCCAGGGCATTATCTTGAATGCGTGTTCTGGCAGCCTTGGAAGCTATCACTACTCCCACATCTGGCATATGACAGCTGTACCAGTCATTTGCCAGTGAGGACATCCCATATGGCCACCTAGTGGGGGGTGCTGGCTATGCACTTGAGCTGTGGCTGATGACACCCCTCAGAAATGCACACACACCTGAACAAGAACTCCATAATGAGGCACACACACAAACCACAATCATAATACAGCATATGTTTTGGATGCTCAAGTCACGGTTCTGGGGCCTGGACATATCCTGTGGAGCCTTGCAGTACTCTCCAGCTACATGTACACAAATGTTCATTGTATGTACCATGTTACATAATATGATCCTGCAGAAACAGCTGCAGCAGGAACAGCAGGAGGAATTCCACACAGCCCCCCACCATTGCCAAGGCCATCACAGGCACAGAGTGATTTGGAGGAGGAACTACCTTAGCCTGCCCATGTAGGCAGAAGGAGGCATGCCCAGTATGCTCAGACCTTGGCAAAGAGGCAATGCATAGCACATGCACTGATGCGGTAGAGACGCAGGGAATAACACCTCCCTCTGACTCGCACATACAGTAAAAGGGATGCCAAACATGACACTACCTGTGCTTTACCATGCTTTACCATGTATAGGGAGTGTACAATGTCTACCTGTTTAAGCCAATATTCATTTCCCCTGGTGAGCACTCTGCTTTGGCTTGTAAGCAGCCCCCCCCCCCCACCACACACACACACACACACACACACACACACACACACACACACACACACACACACACACACACACATCTTCCACTTTCTCTTATTCCCTTCTGTTAGCAAATAGTATCCATAACTGATCAATACTGTGCATTTGTTACTTTAAACTGTGATCACAATAGCCTACTGATACAAGGTTATCCTGTTTTTCCACCTGAGAAATCAAGAAATGACTTACAGTTTCAGAGCAGTCCTTGGTTAATTGTGATTGTTTCTTAACACATACTTGTCTTTGCTTTGGCTCATTATTTTTATTTATTTTATTTATTTATTTTTATTTATTTATCATTTGTTGACCGGGAATGTCCGACTAGGTTCCACAGAGCCTGTTTTCAGCGGAGGCCCGGGGAGAAATGCTCCAGATGCATGTCTTTAGAATGTGGGAGGAAACCGGAGTACCCGGAGGAAACCCACGTGAACACAGGGAGAACTGCCTCGTCACACCCTTGTTCTCCCCTCCCCCTTCCCTGTTTATTACCTTAAGACAATCCCAAAGTTAATAAATATTACCTGTGGCAGGCACCATTTTTTAAACTATAACCACCCTTGTCACTATCACATGTTCATTTATCAGTTAACTCTGTTAACTGATTGTTTCCAGCCCCCTCATACGAGCAACTAACAGGGTCTCTACCCGCTTCGCTCCCCACCCTGCCCCCTATTCCCTCCCACCCCCAGTGGTCCCACCTTTATTGCACTCAAACCCCTCCCATCTTTCCAATAGCCAACCACAGCGCTAACACAACATTACCTCCTCCATCTTCCCACTACTAGCACACCTCCTCAACTAACATGTACAAGCATACCTTACCTATGCTCACTGCATGCACTCTCCTTGCATATCTTACATCCTACCAAAGCTCCATTATTCCCCCACTCAACCACTACCACTGTACTACTACTCACACCAAAACTCATGTCTCACCCACACTCAGCTCCCCTCCCACCAGCTCAAGAACCATCCCTATGCACCCCCCACATATTCTACCAACTATATTACTCAAACATAAAGCATCCCTACAACTTGACATAGTAACCCTCCCACCATGCCTATTAACCACAGAGCACAATTATAAAGTTTCCCTTATAAACAAACACATTCAAAAACTGAGAAAACTAATAATCTCATGCATATCAAAACTAGCCCTAAGTGGAGACATCCACCCCAACCCTGGCCCTACCATCTCCAACTCCAGTCCTCATAATCAGACTAGAAACCACAACTTCTCCCATATTACAGCCAATAGAAAGCCAAGTGACTTCCTTCTACTAAGCCTAAATATTAGAAGTATATCCAACAAAGTCCATGAACTTCATGCCACCATAGGCTTGTACTCCCCAGATATAGTCATCCTGACAGAAACCTGGCTAAAATCTCACATTACCAGTAAGCAAATACTCCCTACAGGTTACGGCATATTAAGAGTTGACCGGCTAAACAAAAAATGGAGGTGGTGTAGCTATAATATTTAAACAGCATCTAAACATCCAGATCTTAAAATCATCAGCTCCACAAATAGGCAATGAAGAAATAATATATATCAACCTCAAAATAAACTAAAATAAAACCATCAACATAATTGGATGCTACTTCCCACCTGGCCAAAACATCCCTCCACTAGAAAACCTCCTCAGCTGGTCTGCCCACCATCTCCCCCAAGAAACTATCATTTTAGGTGATTTCAATATTGACTGTCAATCCTGTTCTGGCAACAATCCAACCCATCATGTACACCTTCATGGCTTCACCCAACTAGTCCAGTCACCAACCAGGATAAATAAAAACTCCAGCAAGCACACTACCCTGGATTGGATACTAGTCAGTAAGAGCCTCAACTAACTCCCAACATTCCTACTCAAAAAATACCTATACCAAGCTAAACCTGTCATCTACCGTCAAATACGTAAAAAAATAAACTTTAACCCATTCACATTCATCTCATCCCTCAAAGAATGCAACTGGCATCCTCTAAAGTACCTCAGTCTAGATGACGCAGTTGAATTTTTTAATACTACCTTCCTGAACATCCTTAATTACCATGCCCCCATAAGATTTTCCAGAACCAAAGCACAACGCTCCCCATGGCTACAGAAAACCACTAAGTCAGAAATGAAAAACAGGGATAAAGCCTGGGAGCACTGGCACAAAAGCAAAACCCCCTCAACTAGACAGAAATTCCTAGAATGACGCAATAGAGTCAAAAAGCTAATAAAACAGGACAAATTCCAATACTACCAGTCTGCCCTAGACTCCTCACAACAAAGCCCCAAACAATTCTGGTCCTCCATAAACTCCATCCTCCACCCAGGTAAAGTCAGTACCCCTCCTCCTAACATCCCTCACTCCTCAGAAAATATTGCTACCTCATTCAACACACACTTCACCCAAACCATATTATCACTAGCTAAACAACACAACCCCCCTCTCCTCCAACCCACACCTTCAACTAGTAATCTCCCCACTGCCTTCTCTTTTTCTCCTGTACCTACCTCCAACATAAAAAACCTCTTAACTAAACTTAAACCTACCAAATTAGCAGAAGACAACCTCCCAAGTGAATACCTACAAATCGCAGCTGATGCTCTGGCCTACCCAGTATCCATCTTGATTAACCGATCTCTGTCAGAAAGTTACGTTCCCACACTGTGGAATGTATCACATATAATTCCCCTCCACAAAGGCGGACCCTCCGCAGAACTAACCAATTACTGCCCCATAGCTGTTCTCTCTCCACTCTCCAAAATACTAGAAAGATGCATACACTCTCAGGTCTCAGACTACCTCCTTACTAACAACCTCCTTTCCAGTACTCAGCATGGTTTCCTAGCAAACCATAGCACCACCACTGCCTTACTCTCCTTTACTAACACTATCCTTCAGCATAAAAACAATGGCTGTCTCTCCTCTGCTACTTTCCTAGACCTATCTAAAGCATTTTACATAGTCCCACACAAACAACTTATCTCTGTCCTCAATAATGTATCCTTCTCAAAATCAGTCACCAACTGGTTTCAGAGTTACCTGTCTGACCACCAACAATCTGTTGTATGGCATAATGACATATCTCCCCAACTACCTGTCTTCATAGGGGTTCCCCAAGGATCCATCCTTGGACCCCTACTCTTCTCTGTTTACACCAATAATCTAGCCTCTGCCACCAAACATTCCACACTCATACAATACGCAGATAACTCAACCATCATCTGCTCAGCCCAGTCCCTACCAAAACTGCAAAAGGTCACTCAGGAAGCCTTTTCCTTTGTTGAAACATGGTTATCCGATGCCCAATTAATACTCAACCCAAACAAAACTAAACTACTCATCTTACAACCCACCAAACATACTCAAAACAACCCTCACTTTAACATCACAGCAAAAGACAAAACCACCATATACCCAACTGAACACACCAAATTGCTAGGAGTGGAAATAGACAATAAACTAAAATTTGACATTCACATATCCATGACCATAAAAAAGTCCACAAAAAACTAGGAGCGTTATACAGAAATAAGCAATTTCTCACCAAAGCAGCAAAGATTTCAATAGCAAATTCCCACCTTATCTCCACCCTACTTTATGCCTCTCTGATATATACCAACCTAAGGCAGTGCGATCTAAACTAGCTAGAGACCTGCTACAACAAAATCACCAAATTCGCCATGATTACCAGAATTTGGCAATCTTTTGGCACTGAGATGGGCCCTTTAGGGGGTGAGAGGGGGGGTGAAGTTGGCACTAAATCAATCTGCCAAGATATTGGCAATATCCTTGGGATCAGTATATTTAATACCATTCTGTTGAAGCTCAGAGCAGATCTGAGCACTGCCATTTAGATTCTTGACATAACTGTAGAATGCCTTGTGGTTGTCTTTGGAATCTTTGGCAATTTTATTTCCATAACTAGCTTTTGAGGATTTTATGAGGGATCTCAGCTTCTTACTGAGGCTGGTGAGGGAGTTTTTTGCATCCTGGGATTTTCCTGTTTTCTGCAACAGCTTCTTCCTTCTGTTGTATAGTTTGTTTATAGCAGGGGACCACCAGATTGGCTTCCTTTTTTTGGAGGAGAGCATCTTGGTTCTACTTGGGATGGCACAATTCATGCATGAGTGGATGTGCTCATACAGTGCCTTAGTGTAGGATTCTGCAGTTGAACTTTCAGATCCCATCTGCATGGGTGTCATGAAGTTTGTCACTTCTGACTTCAGTAGCATGAAGTTGGCTTTGGAGAAGTTTTTTAAGGAGGTTTCCTTACTGGGGGTGGGGGTGGGATGTGGATGTCAAAGGTGATTTGCTTATGGTCATACTTGACCAATGAGGGGGTGACCACTGGTGTGGAGCAGCTATCTTCCATGTTGTAAGTGCAATCACAACCTCAGTTACATAGCCAGGTCTCACCAAATGAGGTCAGGAATGCTACATCAGAAGATACCAAACTGTCCACACAACATGCCCCAGAGACCTCAAGTACACTTACACATGTCAAAGAACATGCATGTGAGACATGTGCACAACCCAGACACTGTCCATGTTATGTAATACAGATCACATACATGGGAGGTAGTACACATCACGGGCCACCCACAATAGAAACCTGGATGAGTGGATGGTGAATACAATACCCACACCGGGGACCACTCCAGTGACTATACCATTGAACCACACTGAGGACTGTTGTCATGTGGCCTAATGCCAAGCTATTCACTTGGGCTAGCCTTGTAGAGCCTTCAGGTCCATTCCCCTACTACACACCTATGAAGCAATGACCCTATGGATCTCAGTACTGGCAAGTGTGTGTGTGTGTGTGTGTGTGTGTGTGTGTGTGTGTGTGTGTGTGTGTGTGTGTGTGTGTGTGTGTGTGTGTGTGTGAATAGTAATCCCAATGTGTTTGGTTAATGAATATCCCCTGTGGCTGTGGTTATTAGCAATCGGAGGTGTGTCCAAACAAGAACATGTACCATTCACCATTCTACAACAGATGTTGTACATCAACATGTACCTATGTACAAACCTAAGCTCTATAATATGCAATCACTGTGTTACAGACCGGGAATTACTGTGCACATAGTGTACCCTGCCTATGACATGGTGGATGTGTCACCACACTGCCATACCTGGTGGCCTTGCTGCAGGGCCACATCCTGGTGACTCACAGATGCCTAGAATGGACATGGGATACAGCACATGAGAACACATTCACTCAGCACACTTGTGAGGGGAGAGAGGGGTAAAGCTGGCACTGAATGTGTTGCCAAGACTGTGGCCAATATCTGTTGTCTCAGGATCAGTATTAGCTTTGTGCAGTAACTCACAGCACTTGTGTTTAATGCTGTGGAGGTTGTTGATGTAACTATCACAGCTGTTGTGACTGTCGTCAGTGTCTGCTACATCTCCGCTGCCATCGATGCCTGTCGGGGACTCCATGAGGGATCCAAAGTTGTGTTTGAGGCTAATAATGGAGTTCAACAGTCATGGGACACTACCTTTTCCTGCAACAGTGTCCTTCTTCTGATATACACTTCAGTAATGGCAGGGGGCCATCACATTGTCTCCCAGTGTGTGGAGGACAGTGTATGGGTTCTGTTGGCTCTGACTAGTACCATGCATTCATGTACCTGTTTGTACAGTGCCTATGTGTATGATTCCACAGTCATGCAGCTACATCCCATTGCCATGGGTGCAGTGAAGACATCCACCCCTGTTTTCATGGCTACAAAGTCAGCTTTGGAGAGTTTTTGCCAGGTGCTTATCTTTGTGGGGGATGTGGCTGACATGTTGAGTTCCATGTTGATTACAGCCTGTGTGAATCTCACCATGCAGGGATTGATATCTGGGGATGAGCAATGGTCCCATATTTAAGTGGTCAACACAGGTCATGGCTGTTGCATCCTGTACCATGGATCAGTATGAGCTGGTGTAGGACAATGAAAATGATGAATCCCAGAAGTGTTGGGCCACTGTACTGGTGATTGGCTACATTCCCCAGGTGATGGAGAGGTAGTTGAAGACTCGTACTATGTCAGTGTTGCGTTGGATCGTCAGAGATGGCAGGGTGTTGAGGAATGTGCATTGACAGTCTTGGGACATAGATGTGGACCCATAACAGGCTATGGTCTGGATAGCACCATTACACCAAGGCGGTTATACCGGAAGTATCTCCTATGCATTATGATGGGATGCTAGTCTGGAGGTGTTCCTATCCATAATGAATATGGAGACAACACCACCTGTGGAGGTGTGGTGTGGTCCATGTTTGGGGGCTGACAGCTGTGGAATATGCCATAGCCTGATAGTACAGGTCTGCTGTCTGCTGCTGTAAACCACTCCTCCACTACAGCAGACATGTGTCCTCCACTCCAAAAACTGCTATGAGTGAATGCATCCTGACAGTTAGATGTCCACTGTTGAGCAGCATGACCCTCAGATTGCATACATGTGTCGCTGTTATGGTGGCAATAACATTAGGAACACTGCCCAATAAGGCACCATAGGGGTGCAAGACACTTAGCCATTACCTGGCGACCCAGTGGTGACAGATGTAGGACATCTATGGCAAGTCATTGGGTTCTGGCAGTCATGCCATCCCAGGCAGAGAGGTCCTGGATCCCTGAGAATGATACATAACATGTAGGCCAATGTTGCAGTCAACCATCTGCTGATAGTACTGCAGCATCATTCTGGGTGACAGTGGTATACTGCCCAGGAATACTGTCACACCTGCCTGAACCACATAGTCAGAGAGTTCAACCATGTGTCCTGTCATGTAGTCCAGGGAGGTGTGTCCCAACTCATTCACACCCACATGGATATGGAGTGATACTCGTAGTTGTTGTGGAGTGACATGACTGGCTGTGTCATGTGTTAGATACTGACATGTGATTAATATTTGGCTGTTACCTGCTCCATATTCAACCTAGTGAGTGGGATGTGTGTGTGCCTCAGTATTGAGTTACTTATGATCACTGTATTGTGCAAGGTAGTTAGCCTTAGGGGCTTAGGTTGGGGGCACACTGTAGGTTAAATATATGTTCCTTTGCATGTGCCATGTCATGGTGTCTGAGTGGGTGTCTACCTTGCTGGTCTATGCTGTTTGGGTAGATGTCCATTGAGTGCCTCTGGGAAGGTAGATGTGTGGCTTTTCACTGTATGTCATAGCAGTCAAAGTGGGAGTCAAGGTGAGCTACATGTTCCACATGGTGTGGTGCAGGTGTTGATCTTATCCTCTTGACCTACCAGTCCATTATTTGCTGGAGAGTGCATATGTCCACATTGGGTGATATATGGGTAACCCTAACAGGTCTGAGTGTTTGGAGTTTAGAGGGGAGGGTTGTCTGTGTACATGTGGCAGATGCAACAGTGCCCTGGAATGGACATGTGCACCAGGTCAATGGGTGAAAGCACAGATAAAGCCCTTAAAACATGCCAGGAGGGGTGGACATAACTAGTAAGTACTGAGGCAACATCTGTGATGAACGAGTACTGCTGACAGCTCACAGGTGTACCACACTTCATGATACAATAACCTGGTGAAATGCCAAGCCATAATGCTAGCTGAAGTGCAAGACAGAAAGAACTAGCATGATGTACAGGTGGAAAAGAAGGCAGACTGTCTGCCACCTGTAATACTTTACCACAGCTGTGCAGTTATCAGAAGCTTTGTCCATGTGAAAGCTCAGTAAGCTCTGTAGTGTGTGCAGTAACTGCGTAACACTACAGTATGAATACCTAGATAGGCAGGAGTTCTAATCCCAGTACTGGTGAGTGTATGTGAATGTGTGTGTGTGAATCATGTACTGTCTGGCTCATACCATTTGTGTCCTGTGTACTACCCTTTACACTTCCCTTCACTCCAATTTAGTAAATATGTTGATGTCATCCACCTCAGAAGTACCTTTGGTTGAGTTGGAAATATGTAAGCTCTGTGGTGTGTCTCATAACTGCATAGCACTAAAGTAGGAATACCTAGATAGGCATGAGTTCTAATCCCAATCCTGGCAAGTGTGTGTGTGTGTGTGTGTGTGTGTGTGTGTGTGTGTGTGTGTGTGTGTGTGTGTGTGTGTGTATATGTGTATGTGTGTGTGTGAATCATGTAGTATCTGGCTCGGTTCCCCTTTATAATCTCAAAATACTGAAATCTCGAATTACAGTATCTTGAAACTATAAAGGTGAATGACTCACAATCCCAAAACACACAATCACGAACATACATACACCATACACCACACAACACACACACCCTTCTACCCACAGCACACAAACTATACAACCCTACACTACATGTAAGCCCCCCACACCCCCTAATTATATACACCAACTCCGAGATCACACAAACAGAAAAAAAACTCACACCCAGACATTCTACAGTCCCTCGCACACACAAACATCACACATACACAAACACCAACATATCCAACACTCACACTCATACCTCCGTACCCTAACCCACATGTACAACATACAAAAACACTCACATACACTCACTCACCTTAAATTCCGGACACCATCTCAGCCAAACACTTCACGTAACGTAGGGTAAATGCATAAGTGTGGATCCAAGATATTCGGATTCATGCTTATGCGCTTTTGCTATTTTGAAGTTTCGCCTTTATGGTCTCGGAATACTGAAATTCAAGATTTCAGTATTTCGAGATTATAAAGGGGAACCCTGCCTCATACCATTTTTGACATGTGTACTACCCTTTACATTTTCCTTCACTCTAATGTAGTAGACCTGTTGATGTCATACACCTTAGAAGTAAGTTTGGAAGAGGTGGAAATGTATATGCTCTGTGGCGCATCTCATAACTGTGTAGCAGTATAGTAATAATACCGAAATAGGCAGGAGTTCTAATGCTAATGCTGGCAACTATTTGTGTGTGTGTGTGTGTGTGTGTGTGTGTGTGTGTGTGTGTGTGTGTGTGTGTGTGTGTGTGTGTGTGTGTGTGAGTCATATCATATGTGGCTTATACCATTTTGATGTGTATACCATACACGGCTGGTGACCACCTCCTGCTGCCATTACTTTATACAGTGTGGTGACAGCATCTGCCTCACATGCAGCAGGTTAAACCTTTGTACAGTCCTCTGTACAGATGTGCCTTGAATATCCATATGTTTGAAACCTATACGTGGTCAGAAGTGGTCTGTGTGCCTTAACAATGCCCATGTATGTGATATTATAGCAAAATAGGGCACATTGAGTGTACAGACACATATGGCAGCATGAGGTATCATACCTGACTGAAACATCATGCTGATCGGATGTCTACTGATCTCACAGGTGGCCTGCCTTGTAGGTGCAATACATGAGTACAGATGCTTGGTTTTACAAGTGAACTGTACCTGTTATGGGTCACATTAAAGGCTGAAAGAGGTGTGGACTGTCATATTGTCATCCTAAATTAGTATGTAACAGGAACACCTTGCATCTTAAGAGGGGTGTGTACACAATTTATATCCACTGTATACCAGTAATGTGTCAGGAATGACTTTACCTTAGGATGTTTGTCCAGCACAATTTGGTGGCCTCTGTCCAGACATCTTGGCATTGACAAGTTGTGAGGTATGCTGCAAGAATGTTGAATTCACATCAGATAGGCCCCAGTGGTGACCACTGTGATGCAATACAGTTAACCCCAGCACAAGTGAACATGCATAACAAGCAATATAGCTATTACATAAAGCAATATAGCTGTTACTGATGGTTATGTGCATGGTAAATTGCATGTGCTTCACAGGCCTGGGGTATTGCCAGGCAACAACAGAACAATGTAATAACCACCAGCTACAGGCTGCTGCCCCATATGCAGACCAAAGGGTCCTAGGTAGTTGTGAGAGGGGGTTATTGTCAGCAGACACAAATGTGGCCTTGGTATAGGATGGATGCAGCATGTCTGCACATCTGCAGTACTAACCACAATAAAACACAATGTCCTGTCCTCACCATAGATGTGCACCTCTGTGCATTAGAAAACCCCATCCACAACTGCAATTGGACCTGACACATGCATGTAGATACAATACAGATACATGTATGTCTGATACATTAGTGTACTAATCCCCACTGGGCCCTTACCCGCATGTTCCTCATCCAGTGTGTGTGTGTGTGTGTGTGTGTGTGTGTGTGTGTGTGTGTGTGTGTGTGTGTGTGTGCAACTCAATGCTTCCCTCAGTGTCTTGGCCTGTGCGTTTGGGGTGTGGGCCAAGTGTGGTGAGGAGCTCCTCGGGGGGTATCACTGGGGGCTGGAAGGCTGGGCCCCCACCTGTGTCTAGCCGGTCCCTCACTACAACAGCAGCCCATTGATGGTCATGGCATTTGAGGTTGGTGGTCCGATGCTACACATGCACGTAAGTTCTGCTGTGCAGTCCGGCATCATTTACCCTGTGGGCCACACTGTTCCACAGGGCAGTCCTCTCCTGCACATATTCTGCTCTCTGTCCACATGACAGAGTATAATGTCCAATCACATATTGGGTGGTGGTGTCTGTTTCCCCAACAGAGAATGCTGGTAGCCATGCACTCTGCATGTTACCTGGAAGACATGAACAGGAAAGAGTCACAGGACCTCATATGGTTGTCAAAATGCACAATAACAGTGGATATTACTTGCAAATAATTCTGACTACCCCAGAAAACTCCAAGCTATCATGGTTATAGCAGCTTGCATTACACACCTGTTCCTGAGCTATCTTATTCCCCCTAATGTTGGACATTTGTTTGTATAATCCTCTATTCTCCATTAATTTCTGTGTAGAGGGTTGACAGTGGTCATCTTCCATGTGGATGGTGTGTGTATGGTGGCAGGTCTGTGTTTGACTGTGGTGTGTGATGGAGATCTGAGCACATGGCTGAGTTCATCCTTATAGGACGTCACCTGTGAACTTACCTGCTTGCTCCAGTATAGTTGGACTTGCTTCAAAGTTGTTGCCTGCACCTATGTGTCCCTGTACAGCCAATGTAACAACCTATTATGTGGTTTGTGTATTGTTGCTGTCCACCAAAGGGGATTACTCTACCTTGGTGGAGGCTGGATATACAGGTCAGGTACTGCTGTGTCCATATATCTACAGTGGATATAAAGGCTGCACTCTCCTGATACACTGCCTGGTATTTGTGCAATTGGAACATGACACCACAATAACTCATTCCATAACAATTCCCACCTGTAGTGTGTCATATAGCCTGTACAGTTCAATTGAAAACATAACAATGTGGTTTGTGAAAACATATGGAAATAATATAAAGTAATAAATAATAAAATAATATAAGGCATAGCCCCCCACATATTATAAACATTTTGAACTATACACAGTGATACTTACAAGTCTAATGAATAACTGTTTCCAGAAGAGAATATATAACCAACATATGTGGGGGGCTTCACCCCCCCATACCCACCAATGTGGGGGGCTGTGCCCCCCACACCCCCTTACTATATATACTAACTCCAGGATTGCACTACAGTGGGGAAAAGGCCATATATAACTTTCAACAAAATTAGTTTCAGTCAAGTGAGTTTTCAGTGACGTGAGCTTTCAGTGAAGTGGTCCTAGTAATTTCATTTTCAATCAAGCGAAGTACACCCATATATATATATATATATATATATATATATATATATATATATATGTATATGCACCTCAGTATTTATTGTTAATATAGCTATATATTGTTGTACACATATATGGATCTACCTACATATCTCACTCTCTCTCTCTATGTATGTTTCTATTCATATATATATATATATATATATATATATATATATATATATATTTATAGATACCAATCCTTCCTAATTGCGCACTTGTCTCTTCCCTATTGTACACTGCTGTAAAGAAGGGTATGTTTGAGAAAACATCCTCAAATTTTACAGCTGAGGTGGCTTATTGGTAAATTGCATAGGCTATGATGTGCAAGGTCCTGGGTTCAAAACCTACAAGGGCTGTTTATATTGTTGCTAGGCAGAACAAGGACTGTTTAATACAGAGTGGTTAAAACAGTTTTGAGCAGCTCTAAGTGGGTTTGCCTGACAGTAAGCAGTGCTAACGTACGGTTAAACATATAGGTGCTTACACTGTATAGGCTTCGCTTACCAGTGCGCAAATCTGCTTAGCATTTACATTTAAGCAATGGTTACACCTGCTAAGCATAGCCTATCCTTGGTAACCAGTGATCACATTCCAGACTGATAAAATTTAATTCCTTTTAATTTTAATTAAATGTAATTCCCTGTACATAAAATGCTTCTGTGTGCTGTCATTATAGTAGCAAGGGGTGTGAGTATACTGTATGGGACAACTGGATATACAAGGGTATACCACAATCTGTTCTCTTTGGATTTGTTTCATACATGTAGTATCCTAATTTATATGCAGTCACACTTGCATGTTATGCCCGCTACAGTGCACTGGTTGACAGAAATAGTTTAACACATATAGTATCATTACGTTAGTACTTTTAACAGTGCTTTTTCAAGTAAGAGTTGATTGCAGATTGTAGTACTGCAACCATGCAACCCTGCATGCAAAGCTGGACTCTGAGTACTGAATATCTTGTTCTACATGTTTGAGTTGTATGTTTATATGCATCTCCTATTGGATATTGATCTGATATGTTGATATTAACTGTAGTCTACTATGTTCTTTGGACATTTCATTGGGGACTGCTGTCATGTAGTAATGGCATACCTTTCAGTTTCAGAGATGTATCTTTCAATACATTCATCCTAATGCATAACCTGTTGGCTATCTACTTTCTGTTTGTCCTCTGTACAGATGTGCAGATTTCAGGTATTACTATGGCCATACCACTATGTAGGTGCCCACATTGTATTGTGCTGTGGGCCTGGACACTGCTGCTAGTTCCGACATATAGGACATTCCTTAATATGGGCCTTGCTCCATTTCCTTGCTTGTGTGAGGGACATTACAGAGGTGGTGGCCTACAGATTCACATACAGTGGGTGGCAATATGTCACAGGACAGGACATGTGGAGACAGCCAACCAACATGGGGGACATATCCCCAGATTTGTGAACAGATTATGTGTCATCAGTGCTGTTATACACATGGTGGATTGATAGCTTGACAGAGTTTGTGTGGACATGCATTTAGTGTGTGACGTCACGACTCATAGTGATATGTCTCTGACATAACTCTCCACTGGCACACAGTCCACAGACTGGCCACATATCTGCCTGTCATGTTTTGTGTGTTCACCAGACAGTTGGTGTCCTTTGTATATCAGTTGTGGACTCTAGGGAATGCAATCAGTAAATACTCACATCTATTGGTATTACTGACATCATATTCCTCATAAAGGATGTTACAACAAACCCAGTGACATCTGCAACTGTCTCAATGTATGAAAGCAGTATGTCGAATCTACCCCTGTGTTTGTGCCTCTGTTCCCACCTAGTGATATAGAAGTTGATGCCGAGCTTAGTGAGTGGGGAATGTTATCAATGGGTTTGGCAAGATCAATGTAGGCTGTAGGTGTCACCTTGCCTTCACCCACAGCTCAGGTGACTGACGGCAAGAGGTTGACCAGGTTGAATGAGCAAGTATGACATACCCTTCCCAAATGTGAACTGTGTGGGATCCTGAGTCTGCAGATTCCCATATCCATGTTTATTAGGTGCATGAAGATGCATTCCATAGCTTTGCATAACAGACTTGTCAGGCAGTTGGGGCAGTATTTCCCAGGCTCTGTAGTTACACATCATTTGTGGGGAGGGGTGACTGTAGCAGTGCACAATTCAGTAGGGACAAAGCCTGAGGTGGGGCTGTGCTTTAACAGGGCATACGGGTAAGGTACCAGGTCACTCTGTAGTTCATGTAGAACACAGCCAGGGATATTCTCAGGTCCCATAGAGACTGTATTCTTGGCCTTGGACAGTGGTGTTGTAACCTGTGCAGTAATACTGGGTTTCTGGCAGTGTACTGGTATTGGGATTGGTCCTTTTGGGGGGAGGGGTACTGTTTGCACACAAGATGCCAGCCAGTATATTGGCATTATTTGTTGGCTCAGTCTGGGAGGTACCATTGTCTAGTTCCTCAGAACATTTCCTGGTATTGCCATGGAGATTCTTTACATAACTGTATGTGGCCTTGTGGTTGTCTTTACTATGTGCTCCAAGTCTGTTCTCACAGCTAACTTTGTAGTATTTGATGAGGGATCTCAACTATTCATTGAGGCTGATAAGGGTTTATTTCCTGTCTTGGGACTTCACCTTATTCCACATTGGTTCCCTCCTTCTGTTGCACAGTTTCTTTATGGCAGGGGACCACCAGATCAGCTTCCTTGTGTATATGTTCATAGTGCATTGTAGTTTGATTCAGCTGTCATGCAACTAGTCTCCATTTACATGGCTGACGTGAGGTTAGCCACCTCTGCTTTTATGAGGCCATAGTTAGCTTTGGAAAGGCTTTTCATGGTGGTTACCTGTGCAGTGGGGATAGGATGGCTGTGGATTTCCAAAGGTGATTATTTTGCATTCAGATATAACAAGTGAAGTGTTGCCTATTGGTGTAGAGCAACAGTCTCCCATGTTAGGAAGGACCAGGTCGGTGTGATGGGCATGTGCTTTGGTACATGAGTACCTTTCCCACTTAATGGTGGGGTAGTTGAAGTCAACCAGTATGATAGTGTTAGGTTGGACACTAATATTCTCCAGGGTGTTTATGGACATGGAGTGTGAGTCTTGGGAAGTGTATGGGGACCTATCACAGGCTACAACCTGAACCACTGTCTTACCCAATGTCAACTACACCTGTAGGATCTGCAGTGCATAATGTTGGTCTACCACTCTGAGGTGTGTGCATCCTTTATTAATATAAACATACCACCACCTTAGCAGCTTTGGTCCACATTCTTTAGCCAAATGTTGTGGAATTATGTGTAGGCTGGTACTGCAAAGGTGCTTCCTGCTGCCTTTATCCAGGTCTCTATTACAGCACAGATGTCACTGTTCCCCATTTTAAGGAATACTTCCAGTCAGTAAGTTTCCAGATGTAGAATTCCAGTGCGCAGCAGCATGACCCTCTGATTGCCATGTTTTTGTAGCTGTCATATATTTTTGTATATTTATGTATACATATATATATATATATATATATATATATATATATATATATATATATATACATACATGTATTTATTCACCTTTCTATATATGTGTATGTATGCATATATGTGGATATAAATGTGGATGCATATCTCTCTATGTAGATATGTATCATGTATATATTTGTCCACATATATGCATCTCCATACATTTATAAAGGTATATATATATATATATATATATATATATATATATATATATACTACCTGACTGATTCTACAGACTCCTTTCCCTGATGTTGCATGACTGTACTAACTGATATGTTTGGGATGTCATCACTATTTTGTAGGGCTCAGATGGTGTAATGGTACATTGCTTTAATCATAGTATACAAGGCCCTGGGTCCAGGACTTGGCAGACCTTATTATGTTGTTGCAAGGCAGAACAGTTCAACTGTGGAGTCTGGGATAAGGGCTATAATTACAAGAGGTCCCTAGTTTCACCACCATTTACACAGCCTTTGAACCAATGTCTGAATGCACTACATATATATATATATATATATATATATATATATATATATATATACATATATATGTGTGTGTGTGTGTGTGTGTATATATATATATATATATATATATATATATATATATATATATATATATATTTCTACATATATAAATACAGTTTCCCTACTGTAGAATGACTGTGCTGCATATGTTTGAGAAAACATCAGACATGTCTTCAGCTCAGATGGCTTAGTGGTAAATTGCTGTGGCTATGGTGGGCAGGGTCCTGGGTTCGAGACTTGCAAGGGCTGATTATTTTGTTGCTGGCCAGACCAAGGGCTGTTGGATACAGAGTGATTAAGACACATTTAAGCAGTTGTAAGTGGGTTTGCATGGGTTTGCGCAGCGGTAAGCAATGCTAACTTCCGGTTAAATATGCTTACAGACAGTTAGCCTTAAAAGTGCTTAATCTGTGTAGGCATTGTTAGTGCCACACAAACAGGGTTAATCCTGCTTACTACAGCTTAACAAAGCTTACTCCCACTTACCCCATGCTTATTTCTGCAATAGAAAAGAAAAAAGGGGTGATAGGAAAGTGCTGAAAAAGGGGGCATGCAGAGGGAAAGGCAATAGGGAAAGTAGCTAGGAATGTGCAGGATGGGTGTAGGGAAGGTCCATAGCTGTCCATTTCTTCTACAACAACAGCTGTGCATATATACTAATTTTGGAGGTATATTTGGACACTCAAACCCCTGAGAGAGGCATGAGGACAACAATAATGTGTTGTGAAGCCAATTAGACCAGATTACATGTCCAGTGGACATGTGTGCAAAATGGACAGCTATGTATGTCACAAAATTTTTGGGGGGAAACAGATTGCCCTTTTTTATTCTTTTAAGATGAGAGTGGGATGTTGGGGAAGGATAGTAGGTATATTTGAGGAGGTAGGATGGGTAGGTAGACAAACAAGACACCATAAAGGATGCGGTATATGACACATGTGGGAGTAAACACCTTGGACGGGGAGAGGTGTTTGAAAATTGGAAGCTCATGAGCCCCCAAATGGGAACAGTGGGACTGAGGACCCACCCATGGGCAGTCACCACTGCACCTTCACGGCCCCGAAGGTGGCTGTGCTGGGGGTTGAGCAGGAGGGGCAAGCTGATCCTCTAATTGTGCCACATAGCCCTCAGGCTGGCATAGCAGATCTCCAAACTCCTTTCAGAGATCAGTACTCACCAATCCCTAGACCTGGCTTCAGGTGACAGTATCCTGTCCATGCCCGCTTCGAGCCCTATCCCCTGAGGTGGTTCCACACAAAGGTGGTGAAGGACCAGCAGACGAGGAGGTCCTGGGGTGGGTCCCAGATGTGCTGCGGCCCGGTGCCAAGGCCAGATGAGGTGGGAGAGGTGGGTCCGCTGAGACCGGCCTTGCCAAATGTTTTATGGTGTTGCAGTTTTAGAACATATGTGGGTTAGTAATAGTCAACACAATCCAGGATTAGTTATAACAGCATGTATAGATATTCTGATTAACCCAAAACAACAGATTTGGAACAGTTGCATAGCAAACATAACGCATGCATATATGGAACTTCAGTGGCCATTACAATGGCATGCAGGTTACATTGATAGCAACAGGCCACCAATGATGATATTTCAACATGGAACATTAATAGAAACACATTTCAATATTTGTTGAACAATAGGATATATGTCCCAACAGTAGGTTTGGTGTAAAACATACTCATTAATTTGTGTGTTTAGATTATTGTTGCATATATGGTGGTGGGGGGGAGATGTTAATTAACAACTTGTATATCCTTGCAGCACTCACAACTTTAATTGCTCTAATCATTACTCTACAGGTATTATTACAATACCTTATGGCCTTGGTTTGGGCAATGGTATGTTTGTACACAGTGTATACTTCAACCGTCTTATAGCTACATTCTACTTCTCTTACCTGGTAGACCTGTGGGGGGAATGTTTGTCAACACTAACTGACTGTTTCTACACATATTCCCAGATTCCTAGTTAAAATGATACATACAGCTTACTACCACTCCAGGGATTTGAACCATGGCTGTGTCTGCTAAAAATACAACAATTTGTCTTTCACCAGAATGAGCTATTTAGAAACTGCTGTCTCTTCTTTCAGTGTTTGCTGTCTAAGTCTCTCTTGGTTGTACAATCTGACATTGTAATTGCAACATTCTTATACAGACATTCTTAGACATATTTTTATGTAGCACAGTGTGAGAAACAGTGGTTAACACAACAGTACTAGTCGGATATCAGATCTTGGTGAATGCAACATGTCAGGCCATACAATACCAGAGTAAACACAACCGGTCCAGGATTTAGAACTTTATTGCCAGACAGTTACACTTTTATTTAAATATGACCTATACTGTCATATTGTCTGGTTTATTCAGTAGAAACTGTACACATTTTTTTATACTGCCAGGTGACATTTTACTCCTTTATATTTATTTGGTATGACTACTGCAAGCAGGTTTGTTACACACCAGCCTCACGACACAGCCTTTGCAACCTGCTGTCATAGGATTCCTGGTTCACAGCCGCTCAGCTGGAGCTGTAATGAAAATAGAGAAACATTTATGCCTACCTATCCATCACATACACAGGCTGGACTTTGGTAAACAGTTATTGCTATGAATACTTACACACTGCTGGGACATCTCCCCTCTATCTTGCTTCTTGGACTCACTGTTCCAAGAGATCCCTCTTCCACCATTTCAAGTCAGCATAGTGGTGCCAGACCTGCTCACCAGTCTGAGGGATACCACTGGCACTAGTGAGATTATGGGCAAGACTTTCCCAGGCTTTCTTCTTTATACTGGGAGCCCTGGTACTGGTCCTGCAGCAGTCTCATGTCATGTTTTTTTACCAGGAGTCCTACCATGACCTTGGACTCCTGTATGCCCCAGTGCTGCACCCAAAAGTGCATGCCCTCTCCAACACCTGCCATGCTGCCTACAGTGGAGAGCTGCAACCAGTAATGAGCTGTATTCCCACCTGCAGGGTTTAAATACGGATGATTTCCTGCCCTTTGCTATGATAGGATGGTTTTAAAAATGCTGAGCTAAGCTAAGCTACGGGCAAACCTGCTTAGCTAAGGTTGGCAGTGCTTAAAGGGGCAAGTTCAGCATTGCTTACCAGTGGGCAAATCCACTTAGCTGGGCTATTCATTGCTTAGTATTCATATGTACACAATGCTTACACCAGTCAGCATAGCTGTGCAATGCTTAGCATTGCTTATGTTTTATTATATTGGTCTAACATCTGTATGGGATTGATTCATCGTTCATTACATAATATAGATTTATTTACCATCTTTGACATCCCCCAATGTGCTGTAATTAATTTATTCTTGTGTGATTATACTGTATGGGGCACTTGTGGTTATTTGGGGGTTTCACTACTTTATTACACTGACACCTCACATCTGGGCCTAATACACTACTCTGGTTGAGAAAAATAAGTTACTTCCTACATAAATATACAAATAAATTATAACTGTAATGTTTACACATACAAAATGGAAATGGCTTTGGTGAGGTTCGCACCGTGAATGACTACATGCAAGGCATATGCTGTAACCACTACACTATTGCACTTATGCTTATGCTGGATGTCTATTGCTTTTTAACTTATCCTGCAATTTCAGCTGGGCTAAGCGTAGCTAAGCAATAGGCACACCTGCGCAGCTACGCTTAAACTTTATTGCATATCTCAAAAAAAAATGTATTTGTTGTGTTTTTTAATTTGTACCCTTCAGAATATCCATGTTAATGCTGAACCTGTTATTCAAGCAACTTTCTGGCTTTGTAGGAACAATTTTCCCTTATGGCTTTTCCAGATTCATTACTCGGATGAGTTGGGAGGTGTGTGCTATGTGCGTATGCTAAACCTGTTATTCTATCAACTTTATAGCTTTGTAGGGATGATTGTCCCTTATGGCTTTGTCCAGATTTCTTACCCTGATGGGCTGGGGGTGTTACGAGCGTTCTCACTCATCTTAAATTGCTGTATGACAATACTAGTGTGCAGGGGGAGTGTGTATTATGACAGCACTGCTCTCAGACACACCCCCTGCACTCATACACAGATCCGTGTCCGTTTTACAGCACGCTGTCATACATATGCATAGCGCGCTGCTGTGCTGAACAGTCACGGTCGCTTCTGTGCAGGAATAAGTTATTCCTGCACGGACGTTTGCTGAATCTGGGGGAAAGTCTTTATGTAGTTTGGGCAGTCCTTGAATAAATGGGATTTTTGGTTTATCAATATAAAAATAATCATACAATTTTTTGTCAATTAAGTTACTTGATAACATACACATAAGCATATTCTTCATTCTATCAATCTTTATACAAACTTCCAGTGATGTAATTTGTTTATAATAACGTTCCTCAGTAAGCATATCACCCATTCTACTTACATACCAGTCAAAATCCAATATTATAATGGGACCACACTTATCAGCAGGTCATACAATTGGTATGTAAGTAGAATGGATGATATGCTCTATCTAAACATGTTAAAAATACCTCACCAGCACATACATTTGTGTTTCAAGTTATTGGTAAAGTTGAAGTTAATAAAAGAAAAGGTGGCATAAGGAATTATACTGAATGTTTAGAAAGCAAGTGGATAGCTAGTTTAAGAGCAGATTATGCATCCAGTTGAAATGAAAAAATACCTGTTAAATCAATGCTAAAAGCTAGACCATTTTTTAGATAGAAGTATGTATTTTATAAGAAGTATGTCTTCTGGTTGATGTTTTAAATATGATATGCATCTGCTGTTTTTAAATGAAACTTTTTTGTATTAAGCTATTTTAAAATTAACTGTTCCCTTATGGATTAATTAATGGTGAAGAACATGTGATTAGGCAGGTATATAAGTCAACTCAGTAGGTATTGCTCTTTTACATCTGAAGAAGCAGCATATGTAGCTGCAAAAGCGCTTATGTCATTTTGGAATAAATATTTTTTGTTTTATGCAAGTAGCCTGGTTTCATCTCTGCATACCTTTTTGGCTTTGGATACATTATTTATTGGGTTTCTTGAGATGTTTTCTCAGTGGATACAGGTCTCTTGGTTTGTTTGACTTTACCACCTTAGATGAAATCCCCATTAAACCTAACACCTTTCTATTGGGGAACTTCAAACATCCATCAATAAATTATGTTGCAAACTTCCTCAAATGGATCTCGTTGCCACCCCTGCCTCTGACTTCTACTCCCACTTAAGTAGTTATATTGATAAGGCAGTTCCCATCTGCATCAAATCTAATGAGAAAATTAAAAACAACCCCTGTGCTGGAATACTCATGTAAATAAACCATATATCAAGAAATAGAAATTATTTAATGCCTATAAGAGGTCTCATTCTACCTACCCTAAGAACATCCTTAATCAACCCTTAAGGAGCTTAAGATAACTATTAGGAAGCTCAAACCTGGATATTAACATAAAATAGCCATTGAAGCCAAAATAACTACAAATCATTCTTTAACTGTGTTAGGAAGTTAAGAACCAACATCCAACAATGTTCAGAACTAGTCCACAATAATGCTGCCCACTCTGATACAAAGAAAATAGTTATAATCCTAGCTGACAAATTTAGGGCACATTTTACTGTACCTACAGTTATATCTACTCTAAAGATTCCACAGACCCAGCCATCCCCTTTAATTACTATTGAACCAGTCCTCTTAGCCCTCCTAAAAGCTAAAAAACACCTTACCCATGGACCCGGATGACACCTCAAATTGCCTGAATATCAGTGCCACATATAGCCTATCTGGACCCCTTTTTAACCTCTTTAATCTAAGCCTATCCACTGGTTACCTTCCTGAAACCTCAAAATCAGCCAGTGTTATGCTGTTGCACAAGGGAGGTCTAACCATGGATCCTGGTAACTACAGACCTGTAAATCTCACTAGCCTCATATGTAAAGCTATGGACATATTATCTCAGACCCCATTAAGCTTTCTAAAAGACTTTCTACTGCATATCACAGATACTATTAGTATTTTTGAAATTCAGGTGATAAGAAAGTTAGATATGTTTTTCATATCCTTCATAAAAAACAGGTTTTGATATTATGGTCAGCTCCATTCTGATCTATTTTCAAATATAGATATGGATTCTCTTTAAAGTGTGACATTATATTCTAGTTCATTCTCTTCTAAGCTGTCTTCCATATCCTAAAGAGACATTTCCAAATGTAATTTTGCTAGATTTTCTTTATTTATTTGTTTTCCATTTAATTGTTTTCCTTGACTGAGTTAGACCCACTTGGCATGTACTGATTTTCAGGTCAGATCCAAGGTGGTATTAATGCAGATGGGATGAGTCTGCCAGGACAACTAGGAAATGCCCTCACTCTGTCTGTGTTGCTGCTGAATAGTGCTGCTTGGTGGGGAGGGTGAGGCAGTGCTGCTATGACAGATATGCTTATTGTTGCTATGACTGAGATGTTTATTGCTGCTATGACAGAGATGTTTATTGCTGCTATGACAGAGATGTTTATTGCTGCTGTGACAGAATGTTTACTGCTGTTATGACTGAGATGTTTACTGATGCTATGACAGAGATGTTTATTATTGCTATGACAAAGATGTTTACTGCTGCTATGATTGAGATGTTTACTGCTACCATGACTAAGATGTTTACTGCTGCTATGACAAAGATGTTTATTGTTGCTATGACAGAGAGGTTTACTGTTGCTATGACAGAGAAGTGTATTGCTGCTATGACAGAGAGGTTTACTGCTGCTCTGACAGAGATGTTTAGTGCTGCTATGACAGAATGTTTACTGCTGCTATGACAGAGATGTTTATTGTTGCTATGACAGAGATGTTTATTGCTGCTATGACAGATAGGTTTATTGCTGCTATGACAGAGAGGTTTACTGCTGCTCTGACAGAGATGTTTATTGCTGCTGTGACAGAGATGTTTAGTGCTGCTATGACAGAATGTTTACTGCTGCTATCACAGATATGTTTTTTTTGTTGCTATGACAGAGATGTTTATTGCTGCTATCACAGAGAGGTTTACTGCTGTTCTGACAGAGATGTTTACTGCTGCTATGACAGAGATGTTTAGTGCTGCTATGACAGAATGTTTACTGCTGCTATGACAGAGATGTTTACTGCTGCTATGATTGAGATGTTTACTGCTGCCATGACAGAGATGTTTACTGCTGCCATGACAGAGATGTTTATTGCTGCTATGACAGAGATGTTTATTGCTGCTATGACAGAGAGGTTTACTGTTGCTAAGACAGAGAAGTTTATTGCTGCTATGACAGAGAGGTTTAATGCTGCTCTGACAGAGATGTTTACTGCTGCTATGACAGATTTTTAGTGCTGCTATGACAGAATGTTTACTGCTGCTATGGCAAAGATGTTTATTGTTGCTATGACAGAGATGTTTATTGCTGCTATGGCAGAGATGTTTAGTGCTGCCATGATAGAATGTTTACTGCTGCTATGACAGAGATGTTTATTGTTGCTTTGACAGAGATGTTTATTGCTGCTATGACAGAGAGGTTTATTGCTGCTATGACAGAGAGGCTTACTGCTGTTCTGACAGAGATGTTTAGTGCTGCTATGACAGAATGTTTACTGCTGCTATCACAGATATGTTTTTTGTTGCTATGACAGAGATGTTTATTGCTGCTATCACATAGAGGTTTACTGCTGTTCTGACAGAGATGTTTACTGCTGCTATGACAGAGATATTTACTGCTGCTATGATTGAGATGTTTACTGCTGCCATGACTAAGATGTTTACTGCTGCCATGACAGAGATGTTTATTGCTGCTATGACAGAGAGGTTTACTGTTGCTATGACAGAGAAGCTTATTGCAGCTATGACAGAGAGGTTTAATGCTGCTCTGACAGAGATGTTTACTGCTGCTATGACAGAGATGTTTAGTGCTGCTATGACAGAATGTTTACTGCTGCTATGACAAAGATGTTTATTGTTGCTATGACGGAGATGTTTATTGCTGCTAAGACAGAGAGGTTTATTGCTGCTATGACAGAGATGTTTATTGCTGCTATGACAGTGAGGTTTATTGCTGCTATGACAGAGAGGTTTACTGCTGTTCTGACAGAGATGTTTACTGCTGCTATGACAGAGACGTTTAGTGCTGTTATGACAGAGAAGTTTATTGCTGCTATGACAGAGATGTTTATTGCTGCTATGACAGTGAGGTTTACTGCTGTTCTGACAGAGATGTTTACTGCTGCTTTGATAGAGGTTTACTGCTGCTATGACAGATATGTTTAGTGCTACTATAACAGAGATGTTTATTGCTGCCATGACTGAGATTTTTACTGCTGTAAGCTGTTCTGCAGTTTCAGCAGATAATGTTATTATTCCTGATGCGATACCTATGACTACCTACTCATATGATGGATGGGATGATGTAGTTTTGAAGGAGATGATTGACTAAGTTTAGCCTTTTTTTGTAAGGCTTCAGCCTGAGTGATATCATGGAGGAGAAATTCGTAATACATCTATTTACTGTCTTCTTCTGTGTGACTTCCTGTTTTTTCTTGTTTGTCTGAGACTGTAGCTGTAACTACAGAGGCTTCATCAAGACTTACTGAGCATACCGGCATGGAAGGAATTTCTGCAGTGAATCATTCTTATGCTTATGTGGTTGGAAATGCTATTTCTTGTCTTGCTGGGAGTAGTATGTCTTCCCTTCAATCAATGATACATGTTTAAGTGCATGAAGGGAAGATGACGGATATTATGTGTTGCAGGATTGCATGGTGCAGCCATTGGTTTTAACAGGACTGTTTGTTGATTTACTTGGGAAATGAATATTTTGTGTTTTTAACTTCTGTGATATATGATCTAGCTTTAAAGTTCATTGACTTGTTTGGGAAGAAGGGGTGAGTAACTGTGGAAAGACTACGTTGTAAGTGAGAGGAAAAGTGACTTCACAATTCAGAACTGATGATTCGACTCTCAGGAATATTGCATCATATTTGCGAGCAATGCATGCTGAAGTGTTTCATGCAGTTACACTGTTTGATAACTCGTGCATATGGAATGCGGGGGTGCTCATGTGCTGATGAAAGTACAAACCAATGATGTTTGTCATCTTCCTAGTTCTGTGTAATTAAGAATTATAACAGTGCCCTTTGTTACTGAGGGAAACAAAATGCCTGCTTTTTGTAGAAAGACTGATGATCCTATTCAGTTATGTGTTCTCTGTGGGGAACAGGGGCATACTGGGAAGGAATGTCTACTGGGGTTGTTCAGGATAGAGCTACATAGTGCTATGTGTTGGGAAAGGCTGACAGCAGTCCTGCCTTGTCTATTATTAACCTGGATCCTTCAGAGATCCTTCCTGATACATAAGAGGAAATGGTGAACATGAGTTATGAGGAATATATGTGTTTGCCTGCCACAAATAATTCTAACATCTGTGATGCCTCTGCTGTAAAGAAAGGGAATATAGTGGAAGCTGATAGTGGGGAATTCTTGTGAGACTGATGATAGGATAGAAGGAGGTTCTGCTAGTGAACAAATACTAAAGCGTAAGAGAAAACCTTGGCAGCAGATGTCAAAGATGAAGAGTAACGGGGAAAAGGTTAATACCTGTCTTATTTCTTTGAATGATAATAGTATCATTAATGATGGTAGGCAATTAGTGATATATCAATGCTGTAAGGAAAGGCATGAAAATATTATTTGTTGACTGGATACTAGATTTTTCTATCTCTAATTACGAGGGACCATTTTGACCTGTTGTGGAGTGAGAACGTATGTAGGATGTTTGGCATAATTGGGAGTTCTGAGACTGCGGTTATTTTTGGGGTAGGCAGGTGCAGGTTTTTTATATTAGAATTATTAGGTGTGGCAGGGGTATATATTGTAGGAGGTACTAGGCTGAACTTGTATATGCTGCAATCTGATTATCCGACCTATGGACCATATGTTATGCCACCTTGACCTAACTCTATAAGTGAAAATGATATTTGGGACGTATTACCAGTACAACATACAAATGAACATAAACAGCAGACTGCCTAAGTTTGATTGTCCATTAAAATAACAATAAATAAATAAAGTGACCCTTTGATTTAAAAATAAAATAAAACTTTCACCCTACAGAAAGATTGTTCTGTCATATGGATCTCAAAGTCAGCTTTAATAAAGAAGATCATATGTTACAAAGGTTTGCAATTCTCCATACATCAGTCTTTACAGTTTTACCTGCAGTGACTTGTCAGGTTACATTTTGTATTAATTTATCAGATTTGCTAGAGCTGTACTTCTACCTCCTTCACAGGGCTACCTGATCTACTAAAAGACAAATAAGAGCTTGGGAATTTAGTTGACTAAAATAGCTGCAATAATTTATAATAAATTAAATATTATTTACCACAGCATATGTCATCACTGAAATCATCCTAAAACAAAACATAGTGTCAGAAGGAGACATACTAACGTACTTCCATTTATTGCTATTTATTTTCAAGAATTACATGTTAGATTTGTAAAAATGAATATCTGGATTCAAATATCAGTCTGTTTGCACAATGTACAAATCTTAAGTGTTACTCTCTTATATTATATATGGAAGCTAGTTCAACCTTAGTGTGCCTCTTGTTTATACAATTATCACATTTTCCATTCAATGTATATGTCAAGCAGTTGCAAACAATCATGTTTAGATTGTTGTTTTACACTGTTCTATAAACGCTTAAATATATGATCTTGTGGTTCTTTGACAGATAATGATATATTCGTTTATGATTCGAGTACAAACAAAGTCAAGCAAAAGAGCTGGCCTAAAAATTCTCCTATTCAGTTCTGTACTGCTGCTCTGAACTGGATGGAAAGGCATTACTGCTTCCAGGGAATAGACTTCTACAGATTTGATCCAGTAACAGAAGAAGTAGCACCTGGTACTTACCCAAAAGATGCACGAGATTACTTCATCCAGTGCAAAGGCCGACGTGAGTATATTCTTACCCAAACTCCTCTGTTATGTAATGTAATCTCTTTGGCTAATGAATATGTCTAGGAAACATGGAATCATGTACTGTTTTATCTTTCTGAAATACAAAATTATACTGCTTAGAATAATTTTAGAACACACAGATAGTATGTTATTTACAACATGGGATAAAGTAGTTGGTGTATGGTTAAGGTGTTTAACTCAGACACAAGGTACAGGGTTTGATAGTCTAGAAGTTGGTGTAAAGGTTTAAGTTGTTGAACTGCAATTCCCATCATGCAAAGTTTGATTCCCTCAGCCCTTGTTTGCCTACTGTGTGACCCTAAGCAAGTCATTAACTAGACAATGCCTGAGGGCAACTGGGAATGCAGGCCAGGATCCTCAAAGGTCCCCTGGACTGCAAATCTAGTAACAACCCTATGATAACATACAGTACATGCAAGACACAGGTTCATAGGTTCATAGGTGTGTACTAGGCTAATGGCCCTGGAGCCTTTACAAGCCTAGCCCATAGACGTGCCCTGGCATAGGAAACATGTTTCACAGCCATGCTGTCACAAGTGAAAATTATGTGTAAAGGTGTAAGTGGTATGGTATGCTTCTTCTGTTGTAGTGTGTACTTCTCTAAAGGAGCGTATGACAAATGTAGTTCATTGTCTCAAATATATATGCCTCCTTACATGGTACTAAGGGTAGTAATAACTTGAAGTACTGACTAGTACTTTTATAGATGAAGATTTCTATTCATCACCATAAGGGAGCTGAAAGGAAGTATCATCCCATCCTTAGCATAGGTGTTAGGAGACTCATCTTTGAGAAAGCATATAGGAGGAACAGATGGGTCAGAAATGTGTACGCCAAGACAGTGCTGTGAAAAATTAAACTCTCCCAATGCAAGCATAAATCTGGGAAATATTATTATGAATAGTAATTACACAGTTTTGGAGTCTTCCAAGATGGTTGCACACTGGTTAACAGCTTAACTTCGGCTCTCCCAATGTGAAAACAGAAACTGAGAAAAAGGAGTGCCATTGAAACTGTTTTTGGGGGTTAAAATTCATTTACTGGCTAGTACGTACACTGCCTGTATGCCAGCAAAGAAGAAAGTTAAAAAAGTGAAAGAAAATCAACCAGAAAAGGTGAAAGAGAAAACACTGTCTTGGAAGAATTCTGCAGCTGCTCCGCAAAAAGCAGTTCAAGCTTCAGCTTTGGTTCAAGAGAGGGCTTCCAGTAATTTAGAGGAAAAAATAAATCAAATGTACTCAGATATGATTAAAATAAATGAAACATTGAAGGAATATATAAATTCAAATAACAGAAAGGTGGAAAATACAAGAAGCTTTAACTAGCTGTTAAGATGAGCTGATAAAACTGCAGAAATCAGAGGCTGAAATAAAGAAAAATCTGGCTGAGTATGAGGCTTCTCAAGAAGAGATGTTTCAAAAAATAGTAGAATTAGAAATCAGAGCCAGCAGAAAAGAACTGAGATTTATGTTCTAGAGAAATTGTAAGGAACAGACCGTATTAATTTTATGAAAGCACAAGTAAGTATTCCACAACAGAATTTGCTCCAAACCTGCACATGAGAAAGCAGCCAAGACCTATATTAGTAAAAATGTAATCATACCAGCAACATATTAAAACTGGGGTTTGCCATCAAAATGTCATAAAACAGTTACGCAACATTGGAAGGTCTTAAGGCACTCTTTCAAGGTGTCATAACATCGATTTTTAAAATAACGAATCCAAAAGCTTGAATGGTAGTGTCCATTCGCTCTTGTGAATTTGTCATTTTGAATGGAGATCGGACTATAATGGGGATCAGGAAATGTACCCTTTCCCTCACTGTAGTGTAATCTCGGAGTTAATATATATAAGTAGCAGGGGGTGTGGGGGTTGCAGGGGGCAAAACATCCATAGGACATAACTGGAAGTCCAGGTTGTTTCGGCAAAGTCGACATTCCTGAGTTGTTGACTTTCCTAAATGACCTCTTTTGGTTATGTGAATGTTCTGCATTTGGATTTTCCAACATTCTGAGTCGGGTAAGTGATGACTTGCACAAGAGTGTTGCAAGATTTTGATAGTAAACCTAAAACTGTAAACCAGGCAGAAGAGAAGCAAATTTATCCCAGCAATTAGGGAATATCAAGAGGCAGGTGGGACATTGAAGCTGCTGTATCCAGCTGTCTTTAGAGTATTTTTTTTTCCTGGAGGATCAAAGACATTTTTTGATGCAGAACAGTCTATGGAGAAAATAAAAAAGTTTTTCCAACAAAAAGTGAGCCAGCAAGCAGAAGGGGACTCTACTTTTCATTCTTCTGATAATAATGTTCATAGAGAAACTATTTCAGTGAACCCTCTTCCAATGTTCCAAAGGAAAATTTTTGAGAGATGGAAAAATGCACAGGAGTTAACTAGAAGAATCAGGAGTACCTGGGACTTGAACTAGAGTCTGGTGTTGGGAGACGGAAATGATCAGGAATAAGACTGGCAACATTAAAATTAATGAATAAATGGGACTGTAAAGCATCAATCATATTTATGAAATAGGGTTTTGCAAAAAAAAGTGGTTGGAAAAGACTGGACTTTTGTTGACTTTGTTAAACTTGTGGGTGAACTGTAAAGCATATACCCCACTTTATGTCTTTAATGTTTAGAAGGGCACTAAAAGGGTAAAAGTAACTAAGTAAAACAATTGTTCTTATTAGTATTTGTATAATTATCTCATGATATAAACTGCATATTATATATACTAAATCAGTTTTGTGTAGTGTGTAGTCAGGAATATTTTAAATTTGGGGGTTCTTTTCAGTGACTGGTGTATGTGTTAAAGATATTAAAGTAAACAAGTACTTTTTATTTGTAAGAAATGTGGGCTTTACATCAGCACATAACTCCTGCTTGCCTCAGTTTATTTCACCACCTTCCTGGATATGTCCTCTTTCCCTTACTAGGGGGTTTTACCTCTCTCTCTCTCTCTCTCTCTCTCTGCAAAAATACCTTATGGTTAGCATAGCTGTTGCATGTCTCAGCAACTGGGGACTGGCTCTTCAAGGGATGGTCATCATACTGCCTCTGGCATGGGAACTGGCAAGTGTGGGTGTCTTTGGGTGAAGATTCTACCCCCCCCAGGTATGCTAATCCTTCTTATAGGCCACTGCACGTTATGAAGCATGGAGTCAGAGTGCCCTCTTCCTGACAATGACACTTCTGCATAGCTGTCATCCATCTTCCAAGCCAAGCTTCCAGTGTTCTTATGAACCCCGGTCTGTACTGGGCAACAGGAAATGGAGATCACACTAGCATATTACCCTCTCCTCCCCCTGAAGAAGGCAAACAGGCAAAGCCTTGTCCTTCCCACACCAGCTGTTTAAGGTGCCCAATCCTCTACTCAGGCTGCCTGGACCATAGCCAGGGCTTTATCCTTGTACACCAATAAATCTATCAAAAAGGAAAATGTACAATAAAGCAAGCAAGTAGAAAAAAGTAGTACAGCAGTAACAACAGTTGAGAAACTTGTCACAAATTAATATCATGGGACACTGCTGTGCAAGAACTGCCAGAGAATTGGTTTTACCACTGGGTATTAAAAAACACTGCTTTGAGATTTTTTTTAAACAAGAAACATCTTTATTAAATTATCACATATGACATAAGCAATAATACATTTATATAAATGAAAACAAACCATATTGACTTCATTTTATTTGCAAACATTATACATTGCAAATCATATTGACATAATTTTATTTGCAAACATAATACATCACTTATAATCTATCCAGTCATTGTCAGTCAAACATTACATAGCTCATTCATATCCTGCCTTCTATTAAACCTCATTCCCCCTCTGCATGTATTGTTCTCAGAATTCCCATTTTTTCCTATGTAATTTGCTCCTACCCTTTTCTAAAGATCCCAGTTCCAGTTGTTTTATCTCTGTTACTACATTCACTACTTCTAATACAGTTGGTTTAGACTTTGATTTCCATTTTCTAGTAATTGCTTTTTTAGCAGCCACCATAATTAGCCTCAGCAAGAGCTTACTATGTCTAGGTAATTCCAGTTCTGTATCATAGCTCAGAAAAATACCATTTCCTTAGTTACACCAATTTGCTCACCCAGTATTGTTGACAGAGCAGTCTGTGGGGAATCTTGAAAGTCTGCCAACTCATTACTTTTCCCCATCACACCTCCAACATTTGCTGCCTACCTGAGAAAAAAAAATCCTTTGGAGTGTATGAGGTATAAAAACATCTATGTAAACACTTCCAAGCAAAGATCCTAAATCTTCTAGACTTTGTTGCCTATCTGGGAAATATGTATATACCCCCATTGCTTCTTTGTGACTTACTTATCCATCTCTCTTCCCAATCCTTTCTAACCTCCTCTGATTGATTCTTATAGTCATCATGCAATATTTTATATGCTCTACTAATTATTCCTTTTTTAATGGCAGCTTCTGTTCTAGATTCTACTAAAAACTCTTAACAGTACTGGCATTTCACTTAGGATACCCCTATTTCTTTCTCTTTGCCTATACTCTGATATTAGTCCTTGATAGGGAAGGCAATCTCTAGCCTGCAGTCCAAATAAGTTCTTGGTGTCTTCCCATTCTGTTACCTTTCCCCTCTCTAATTATTTGCTCCCAATACCTTGTTTTTTTGCCAGTTTTGTCCAATAAAGTCCAGCACTCTCTTGCCTATTGTCTGTATCCCTAATTGCAGTCATCCCTATTGGCAGAATCTCCCATCTCCATTCCCATGTTGGCTTAGTTCTTAGAATACTTTCTGCTACTTTACTGCTTTGAGAAATGTTGTATGAAACTTCCAGTAACATGCAGGTTTCGGCACTTACATGGCAGAGCTAGTGAAGAGCAGAACCCTGTTCTAAAATATATATAATTTAGAGAAGTATAGAAACCAAACTAAATGATGATAGAGGATGGCTTTTCATTACTTTGCAAATGTTGTATCTTGCCTGTTGTAGCTTGCTGTTCTACTTTCTCATCTTTCGTTAGCACCTGCCATAGACAAAGGTATAGCCCAAAATATGTCATGTACACCACAGTGGCACTCATTTGGAATAATTTATTTGTTTTGTGCAATAAGCTGTGTTACAATTTAGGTTTAAAATAGTATATGTGTACCATGTCTTATTTAATTAATAATATACATTTTTGTGTTGAAAATGTGTGATGTTCAGAAATATGCACTATTTAACACAGAGGGACTACACTCAGAGGAAGACAGGGATGCATTCTAGAAGGTATTGCATAGCTCTGACCCTGGGCACAGACACCTTTAAATCACTTCTATAGATGTGCACTGTACCACCACAAATGCAGTCCGGGTTCAAACTACCCTCTTCATCAAATAATATTGCAAGTTCCAGTCTTAAGTTTTTACACCCTGAGCTACTTCTCTTGCCCCTGCATTCTTCCTGTCTGCTGCTTTTTTCCCATCTGCCCAGTTCTGTTATAAACCACTACACTTTTGATGATGATGATGATGATGTTGTATGGTTACATTATATTATCAATCCCCCTCCCCAAATGTACATTCTCAGTGCTCTGAGATTTTCCTTATATTCTGGATTGCCAGTGTACTAACCATCTTTGTACTCATGCAGTTTGCTGTCCCTTAGTATTCTAGTGCTGAGCACAATATTCCTAATGGGTCTTACTGGTGTTCCATATAATGAAAGCATGATGCTAACCTGCATAATCCATAGTCCTGTCATTGTACAACACCATTCATAATTACAACTGCCCACTTACTCTGTAATTTTCAGTATTGGGATAGTTACGATATAAATTTTTTTCCAACTTATATTGCCTTGCACTTTTCTAACAATAACTTCCCGTTGCCATATAGCTACCCACTTATTAAACTTTATTTGTTCACTGGAGGATGTCTGCTCCACTGTCAGTCATAAGAACCTTACTGATGTACCATCAGTAAGCATGCTGACTTATTCTGTACTATGGCTATGATCTCTAATGGAGACATGCTGAAAAGGACTGAATCAAACATGTGGTTCCACATTAATCAATGGCTTCAGCAGTTCTTCTCTAGCTACTATTATCTGCTATCCATCAGCCAGGTAGTTCCCAGTACTCTGTACCAATTTAGTCCGGAAATTGTGCTCTTTAATTTTCACGCTGACCAACTCCCATGCAGTGTTTTGTCAAGGCCTTCTACATATACCACATCTACTATTTTTTCCAAGTTAGCACTGGCAATTACCCAGTCACAGCCCTAGTTTAGATTAGACTAACAAGCATACCTCTCAGCTATCTCTAATTTTGTAGAATTTCCCTGAGTTTGTCTCATACTTTTGCCCTGTCCCTCATAATTTTTTTATTTTTTTTTGGTAAATTGCTGAGGACTACTGTCAGTCAGTAATGCATGCATTAGAGTGTTATACTTCTTAATGGTCAGACATATACATTAATGCAAAATCTGTTCTAATTTTTAAGTGAATTAGAGTAATATTTAAAAATTATCCCTGTCTGTGGGCCTTCATCCTGCCATTATTTTTTACTTTTTCCATGATCCTTGAGAAAAGAAGTTAAGAGTTACACTGACAAGACTTGTATGTTGTGAATCATTGCTGCCATCCATCTACTGAACTGTGTGCACAAATTGCACAGGCTTCACAGAATCTTCTTACATGTCACTGGTGATATAAGATAGTATAGGACAGTATTTGGGATATTTTTGAAAAGTCATTATTATTTAAAACTAATTTAAAGAATACATCAGTCATGAATCAGTTTTAGCAACAGGTATTGCTGAGCAACATGGAGGTGAATAGACTTTTTTTCTTTTGATAACTAGGACTTGATGCTGTAGACCTTCCCAGATTACACCATTATTTTCACATTTAGGAGGATAATCTATTTTACTTAGTACAGCAGAACACAGAGGCAGGCCTAATAGTCAGTGTAATAGCAATTTTGTAATGTAATGTTACTGTCAGCAGTGAGCATCATCAGACACTGCCATAAGGGAGTAACTGGGAAGAGTATGTCAGCACTAAGTACAGTGATATACCTCTGAGGTAGTCCCAGAACCTCAGAACTACTACTGCCATAAGGGAGTAACTGGGAAGAGTATGTCAGCACTATAGTCCCAGAACCTCAGAACTACTACTGCCATAAGGGAGTAACTGGGAAGAGTATGTCAGCACTAAGTATCAGTGGTATGTAACAGTGATACACCTCTGAGGTAATCCCAGAACCTCAAAACTACTACTGCCATAAGGGAGTAACTGGGAAGAGTATGTCAGCACTAAGATTCAGCGGTGTATAACAGTGATACACCTCTGAGGCAGGCTGAAACCTCAGAAGTATTCCAACTTTGCGTGTGCATACCAATAGGTACTCCTGGGGAGGGGTCTAGTTAACAGAATGTGCTGATTCTAGAAGCAAATATTGAATGACGTTAGTGCCAAAAGCAAGTTAGATGTACTTCACTGTCTCTGAAGCATGAATTTTCAGATGCAGCTACAGACAAGTATGTTAGGGGTTAGAACTGCCAGTCTTACTATCAGAAGCAACCAACACCAAGTGGTGCTGTAAGCAGATTGATGGGGTCTCCCTGCTGTCAGCTCTGTGAAACTAGGTGCTGCATGTGAGAAAAGTAATAAAACTTCATTTCTGAAATAAGCAGTGAATAGCACTGCCATAGCAAAATAAGGTAAGGAAATATGCTCTCTGTTAATACATCATGAAATTGTGTTGTGAAGATTCAGATGGGAAAGACAACTGGCTAGTACTGCTTTAGAGAAATGTAAAAATGAAGAATCATATCTTCTAAAATCACCAAGCATCATTGAGAAGGAGCTGATGAGGTATACACCAGATGTAAACAAATGACATTCACTTTATTAAGGCTTATGACAAAACTCGAAGTGGGACCTCATTCCTTCCACTAGCAGTGAATGTGTCTCTGGGAAAACTAGTGGGGAAAATGTTTCTGGAAACAATGAGCATCACTGAAAACTGCGGTTGTGGAACATTATAGTGAGCCACTTCCTCACTGTTGGCAGGCAGTATCAGGTTATATCTAACTGAGGAATTACATCCATCTATTATTAGTTAGCATCACTGGGAGGTACTGTTACAACACTTTTGCAGAGGGAGTGAATAACACTGCTGAATGTAACTTATTATGTTAGCAGTGTCAGTGGTGAAACTGATAGCATACTTGCCTTTCGTGCAGAAGGCTTTCTATTCCCACACCAGATACATGGGTTGCTGACTCTACAGTACATCGTAAGTCAATGCTGGATTCCTGAGTGCATCATCCTTTGGATGAGACCTTAAATTGAGGTCCCATCTGTGGGAGTTGGTGATAGTTCAGATGTATGTAAAAGATCCCATAATACATATCAAAAAGAGAAGCGGAAGTACCTCAATGTCCTGCCAAATTACCCTACTAATATAAAAAAATGCCCCCTTGTGTCTTCCCTGAACAGAGACTACTAACCTAGTGAGATTAATGTGGTCACCAAATGGTAAATAAATAAAATAAATTATTATGGAGTGCCTTTGTGATAATAAGAGCTGCACACCTGCTGTCAGCACTGTGTCAAAGCATACTGTTGGGTGATAATAAGAGCTGCACACCTGCTGTCAGCACTAGATCAAAGCATACTGTTGGGTGATAATAAGAGAAGAGCTGCACACCTGCTGTCAGCACTGTGTCAAAGCATAGTGTTGGGTGATAATAATAGCTGCACACCTGCTGTCAGCACTGTGTCAAAGTGTACTGTTGGGTGATAATAAGAGCTGCACACCTGCTGTCAGCACTGCATCAAAGCATACTGTTGGGTGATGATAAAAGCTGCACACCTGCTGTCAGCACTGCATCAAAGCATACTGTTGGGTGATAATAAGAGCTGCACACCTGCTGTCAGCACTGCATCAAAGCATATTGTTGGGTGATAATAAGAGCTGCACACCTGCTGTCAGCACTGCGTCAAAGCATACTGTTGGGTGATAATAAGAGTTGCACACCTGCTGTTAGCACTGTGTCAGAGCATACTGTTGGGTGATAATAAGAGCTGCACACCTGCTGTCAGCACTGTGTCAAAGCATACTGTTGGGTGATAATAAGAGCTGCACACCTGCTGTCAGCACTGTGTCAAAGCATACTGTTGGGTGATAATAAGAGTTGCAAACCTGCTGTTAGCACTGTGTCAGAGCATACTGTTGGGTGATAATAAGAGCTGCATACCGGCTGTCAGCACTGTGTCAAAGCATACTGTCAGGTGATAATAAGAGCTGCACACCTGCTGTCAACACTGTGTCAAAGCATACTGTTGGGACAGGAATAAAATGAGAGGTAGCAATGCTGTTGTAAGTTAGTGTTACCAGTACTGCTGTGAGAGAAAGAGCTCAACAAAGAGTGCAGTCCTTCTCTATAAATGTCACAAAATGTAAGAGCTCAACAAAGAGTGCAGTCCTTCTCTATAAATGTCACAAAATGTACATTTCATAGTTCTGTTGTCAAGAGCTAGTGTCATTAGGAAATATGGATATGTGTGTGTTTTTATGTGCATAGTGGGGAGTGTGTGTAGGTTGTGTATGTTAATATGTATATGTGTTTGGTCACGTTTATGTGCATGTGTGCTTGTGTTTATGTAAATAGTAATCACACACAGGAGCATATTCCTACGTGTGTGTGTGTGTGTGTGTGTGTGTGTGTGTGTGTGTGTGTGTGTGTGTGTGTCTGTGTGCGCTTCATTTTGTTCTGCATGTGTGTGTATGTGTTTGTATGTGAGGGCAGTGCTGTGAAAATGCTGATAATATTATTCCTTAGTGTCAACAGATTCAAATCCAACATCCTATTATTCAAGGTAATGTGACTGCTTTCTGCTATGTGAATGCCAAATCAGATATGAATATCTGCTGAGTCATTGCAATGAGGACTCTAAGTAGAAATATTAGAGAAATTGTTTAAATCAGGTGATGCCTGTGACTTACTGTTACTCTTATTTGTTGTGTCCACAGACCATGGCTATGAGGCTGCAAAGAATGCTACTCTCTGGTCTATAAAGAATCGGTGCAACAGCAGGCCATATGATGACTTCACCTCAGATGACAATGGGCGTGTCTATGCTTTCAGAAGTGAGTATTTTTTTAATAGCCTAAATTACAAAATACCAGGGATTAGGTGAGCACAGTTGCAGTTGTACTAATGAGGTTAACAAAGGTAGCAAAGTTGGACTTAATATCATAGTGAAATACAAATCACATTTGAAATTTTGAATTTTCAGTTTTCCTTCCTGGTGCTAAACACATTTTGTTGAAGATTTCTCATTCTGTGCATCGCCCTACGGTATTAAATCGGGATTAAAATTAAGGCATAAATGCCCAGTCATATTTCAGTCTGCTGCCTACTCATCCCATTCCCCCAAAAGATAGCCACCTTCTGTGTACCTTTCTGATGTCAGACACAGAAAAAACTGAAAAGACAGACAAGGCATAGCATATTTGCTGTCAGACATATATAAACACCATGCTTATTTACTAAAGCTAGCCACCTGTATATGCCCCAGATGTTTGACCTGTATATGCCCCAGATGTTTGATTGCAAGGAAAATAGAAAAAAAATGATTACCATAATATTTCCAACTTATTACTTGTACAGTGCTCCTATAAAGCTATAGTGACTCTGAAGATTATGAGGAAGGTTAAAAAAGTGACCACACTGTCCCCAGCCCAGCAAAAGGTATAATGATTTTTGATGTTTGAGAGGAATGTTAAAGAAATAAAGACATCATTCCCATGCCCCCCCCCCCCACACACACACACATACATACTCACCTTCTGTGTACACCTATGAGCAGGGTTGGTTTTAGACTAGATGGAGTTCATGGCAGAGATGATTACTAAGCTCATGTCAAAATCCACTTATACAGCTTTGGTGTGTTGGGGCCACCAGCCCCTAGAAGGTCTGGGTATTCTGTGACGCGTTTATCCCTTGTTTTTTGGAAGAATGTGTGTTAAACTGAGCAAGTGACAACATGGTCAGTTACTTTCATTAAGACAGCCCCCACCAAGCAGTTATAACTACTTCTGTATGCAATTCAGACATAAGATCATGATAAAAGAGGATGACTGTGTACTTCAGCTTTGTTCTAAACAAACAGTTGCCACACATTAACATATTGCAGTTTGCTTCACATAATTGCATTAGTCCTGCAAACCCAAAATGATAAGTAAACAGCAACAAGCAGATAACCATTCTTTTCCACAAAAGACAGTTACAGCAATTATACCTACACTGTTTGTGCATATCAGGTGTCCTGTTAAGTAGTCCATCTTATTTCTCACAAATGCACACTAGTCCTGCTAAGCCAGGAAGTGATTGTTTAAACTGAACAATTGACAAGAGGATCAGTTAATTTTATCTGGCCAACCTCAACCACAAACCTTACCCAGAAGTTATAGCCATGACCTCTGGTGGTTAAATAATATTTCACACCCACATATATCTCTCTCAACTGTCCAGATTTTCACAGAATATCCAGATTTTTGCCTCATATTTTTGCATGTTACTCATGAAATTTGTGTTTTCTGGCAAATCAGTGAGGATTGAAGTTGCTAAATAATAGCACACATTTGAATTTCAGACTTTTTATTCTTCAGAAAATGCATGCTAATGTAAAATTTGTTAATCTAGATACTTTTGTAAGTTTTTAAGAGCAATATTTGAAATCTGTCTCCAGTTTTGGGTCTTAGTCCCCCACCCCATTATTGTAGGCTTTGTTCAGATTTCTTAGTACACACAAACAATTTGCCACACATTGAAGTATTATTCTCCAAGTAGCCCCATACAAATTATAAAGTCAGATAAATGCTACCAAAATATCTGATTGATGACTGCCAGCATTGTAAAACCATTAACAACAGTTATCTCGCCACACCATTTCTCCCACCTCAATTGTCCACACAAAGCTGAAACTCTGAAATATTGTCCAAACTACCTGATAAATCACTGCCAGCATTGTAAAATTAGCAATAACATTTCTCTCAACAACAATGGTCCATGCCATTCCACTCCTCTCCAGAATTCTGCAGAATGCCCCTTGTACATCGACTGGGCAAATAAAATTAAAATAAATAAATAAACTCCTTCAAGTGCCTTTGTGTCTACATTTGAATGTTGCAAGATCTGTACTCCCATGACCTTGCAATGTTTAGAGTGAACATAAGGTGCCCCCTGGAGTGCTTGATGTGCTGTGCTATAGGTGCATTTTTTTCCTGCAGGTGTGCTTCATTTATTTATTTTTTTTTTTTTGGAGTAATGATATATTTTTCTAAAAATAAATAAATGGGCAAAGAGCACCCCATAGAAGTATGGCACCCTAGGGCATTGCCTAGTTTGCCTATGCATAAGACTGACCCAGTAAGCTGTGATTTCAAAATAAACTGTCAAGTCATAAAACATGACACCATCATTAAAAATTTGGGGAAAATAGTAGATGGCAATTTAAACTCTTCATAAGTGTATATCTGTGAAAGTAGAAAAGTATATTTAATAATTGTAAAGAGCATGCCTAGTTACTCCAGGAGATCACCATGCAAGTTTATACCTCACTGATCTAACCCATTATTGAATACAATGTTTTGTTTTTTAGTCTTCAAACAAACCGCATGAAAGAACTTTAAAGTACTGCTTTGCCTTACTAGAAAGAATCATACAACTGACAAACTTGAAGTATTCAGAAAGACTTCAGAGGCTATCATAGTCTGTCTTATAAGTTTGTAAAATGTGCCCTCTAAATGGACTGCAAGGCAATATCTTGTCCATTTCTGTCTAAACTTCTATAACTAGAGAACACCTCTGGAAGCCTAGCACAAGGACATTGAAACTAGTACTGAAAGTCTTCTTCGTCTTCTCCTTTCAGTGTTTCCTGTTAGGGACTGTCACAGTGGAACAACAGTCCGCAGAACGATTGACAGTGGAGTTTTATGGTGTTCAGTTGCCAGCCCTGCGCCCAACCTTTCACAGAAGGCACACACATGCACACACTCACACCTAGGAGCAATTTAGAGTGTCCAATCCACTTGCAGCATGTCCTTGGGATGTGGGAGGAAACCAAAGCACCCAGAGGAAACCCATGTGACCACAGGGAGGACATGCAGACTGTACAAAAGGCACCCCAGCTGAGAATCGAACTGAAGAACCTCTTGCTGTGATGTGGCAGTTCTAACCACTGCACCACTGTGGATGCTCAAAACTAGTACTGAAAGTAAATATCAAAAGTTGGAAAAATTTAACATATCCATTACATGGTGCACTGCAAGATTATGAAATAAACTTCCCCTTATAGTAAAAATGAGTCAGTCATTAAAATAATCTTAATATGTATATGGGAAGTACAAAATATTAACAAGAGTTTATGGCAAGAATGCTTTCTTCATGTCAGTAAGCTGTGAGCTTGACAATCAATCCTATAAACCTAGAAAAGTGTGATAATAAGGAATAATGACTACCTGAATTTCCTGACCAATTTATCATATACTAGGTCAGTGTAGTTACACATCAAAAAAGTGGAAAGGTAAAACCAAACTAATAATTAAAAAAATAACACCTTGTGGGACATAATCACAAAATCACACACTTTAAGAAAGTGATTTTCCACAGAACCACACAGCATGATAAAATAATTAAGCACTTTTATCCTGCTAAAACAGGGGCTTCTTCAGAATAACACCACCAATGCCATAAATGCAGGGTATATTACAGATAAAGAATATGCAAATATTAATTCTAAAGGAACATTTAGACCATTATAAAAAGTAAAAGTAGAAAGGTGAAACCAAACTAATAATTCAAAAAATAAAACACACACACCTTGTAAGACATAATCACAAAATCACACAATTTAATAAAATGATTTTCAGCAGAACCACACAATATGATAAAATAATTAAGCACTTTTCCCACTAAAACAGGAGCTTCTTCAGAATAATACCACTAATGCCATAAATACAGGGTATGTTACAGATAAAGAATATGCAAATTCATTCTAAAGGAATGTTAAGACCATTATAAAAAGTCACATGATAAATTTAGTCCAATAAAAACAGCCTCCAGTCTTAGATGTTTTTTAAAGTGCCAGCCCCACGTTTCAATAAGTTAACACTGTTAAATTAAATAAATTCCTAAAAAAGCTTTCTTACTGTAAAAAAACTTTTTGTGTTAGAAAATAGAAGCACAATCATATTTGATTAGATTTTAACTTAAGAAGGCATGAAACTGAAATTGTATCATTCAGCCCAGGGGAAATTCCCCTTCTTAACTTAAAGCTGCCACCATAATTCTCTGTTTTCCAAAAACAATCCCCAAGGTCCACCTCTAAGATTCTTTTTCACCTTTTCCAAAACAAAAAAAATGGAATCTTGTGATTGGGATGACAAAGTATATGCTTGTATATAGCATTTGTACACTTTTGCTTACTTATCATACAGATGTTATACACGTACTCCTTGATCTTTCTTTCAGTTTTATGAATATAAAACCCTGCATGTTGGTGGCATTTGGCTAAATATAGAGCCCCTTTTATGTTAAAATTACAAAATCCCCTAGTCTTGACAGAAATGTTTCCGACAATAGCACTATTTGCCACCAGCATATAGTTACACTGGTTACAACTCCCACACTTGTAAATTCCACATTTCTCATAACTCAATAACTTATTACTGTTTTCAAAAAAGTATTCAAAGCACCTCCCTCTTTTATAAACAATGCAGGGTTTTGACCCAAACTTGTTTTACAACTTGGAGTTATTCCTAAACAATGCCCAATTTTTGTCGATAAATATTGGCAATCATAGGGCTATCAATACAGAAAGTAGTCACAAATGTTCTATAAAAACTTTATGTGTTGGATAAATTACAGTCAGCCCATCACCCACATTATGCATCTGTGCATTTAGGTTGAGACCATGATTAGCGCATCAGTTATTACTGTGATTAAGGCTTTATGGGAGTATTGGTGAATCTAAGAAGGAGTTTAGAATGATTCCTAGTTTGAAGTCATTTGCAAATTGAGTTATTATTAGCATTTGCTTGTACTTCAGAGAAATTGATTCAAAATAGCAGAAAGCCTAGTACAGAACATTGAGGGATGCTACTAGTTGCATTTTGTTTTTGAGAGATAGTACCATTTATTCTGATCAAGTGTGTTATGCATAATATCCAGTTATCAATCCAACAAACTACAAATGGGATGATGTTTAGTTGGGTTAGTGGATTTATGAAGCCACAGTGGTGGATGGTATCAAATGCTTTGGCTAGGTCCAGATAAGCAATGGTGACCTTTTTGAAGATTAAGAGACATGCTCTACCACTAATAAAGCCAGACTGCAAAGTGACTAGTCTGCAGATCTTGTATGCCACATTAATTTATTCTATAATAATACATCCCATGACTTTAAAGATAAGGCTACTGGACCTATATTTTTCTGGGTCACTGCCTTTATGGAAGGGAATGCCTTTTTCCATTCTTCAAATACATATCCAGCGAAGAGGCATTCACTTAAAGATGTTTAGGAGAAGTATGGCTAGATGGTACTTTAAGAATACTTCTAAGAATCCAAGTATATTGTCTGGTCTTATCAGGGTGTTATTTTTTGATTTGGAGAGGACATTTGAAACTTAGTCAATATTAATTATGAGGAGTTTGACCTGAGATGTTAATGGGATGAGGATATAATAGATGGAATGAAATTAAAGATTAATTTATTACCCAAGATGTTAGCTAATAGATGGAATGAAATTAAAGATAAATTTATTAGTCAAGATGTTAACAATGGATTCTGAGTCAGTGTAGGTTTTACCATTTAGAATAAGTACAGAGCACAGCAGGGTATTATCACAGATTCTACATATGTAGCTAAAATAGGCCTCATGGTTGTTCTTAGTGTTGGTAGCTATCTTGCATGTATATGCAGCGTCGAAGCTTCTCATAGTATTCTTGTGTTCCATTTCTAATTTATTTAAGCTTTGTTTTATGAGCTAGGAGGGGCAAAATATATTTAAGGCTAGGATCATTCATGTGTTGATATATAGTTTGTCGATTTCATTATCCCACCATACTGGAGATTTGATGCATTTATCATTCTGTATACGACAGAATGGAACAGTTTTCTCTGTACAGAGATTTCATAGATCAAAAAATTCCTTGGTTATGGCTACAGTGTCAATGTTCAGGGATTTCAAGTGATGGAAATTTTGTTAACATCTAATAGATTTTTTTCTGGAGTTCCTGAATGTAGGTGTGAATACTTGTGGGGCTGACCAGAGGGAAGGGCAGTTAGTTAAGTCAAGGTCTAGGAAATATGGGGCCTGTAACAGGGAGAGTAACTGCTTGGTCTATGCATCTGGAGGTGATGATGTTGTATAGTTTTGAAGGGGGTCTGAATTCTACCACTGTCAACCATTGTACCACCCAGGTATGTAGGGCAAAGCTATGGTCCTCGGATCTGGTCCACTGTCTGAATGGGTATGATGGTTACCAAATGGATGGCCTCTTGGGTCATAGCACTGGGACTCAACAAGCTAAAGTTAAACAAAGTGCACACAAATCTGATTTAATAACTAATTCACTAAATGCAATATGGCCCCAAAAGCATAAAGGAAATATGCACTACTACTGTATGTGTGGGCTTCCATTATCCATACCTAAATTCTAGGACTACACACTCACCACTTATAGAACTGAGTCTTTGGCCTAGCACTTCAGGCCCCTTTCTCACCACTGCCTACACACACACACACACACACACACACACACACACACACACACACACACACACACACACACACACACACACAATTCCCAGGGAAAAATAACAGATTTGTCCAACTCTCCTAGCTTTTGTCCTGGAAACGTAGCTGTGCCACCACATTAGATGTGGTGAGGGGCCAGAAATACCAGTTACCTATCACTCTTGAATTAGGCACATATAAATTATAAACATGATATCTTGCTGGTGGTATGCTCAAGTGATATAGCTAATTAGAGGTGGATAGTACAACTTCCCATAATACAGTGCTAAATGATATCCTTTTCTCAAATAATAAATAACCATAATAAATTAATAAATATCAGCCACATCTCATTAAATATGCAGATGTAAATAATGCATAAGGGACAGAAAATGATAATCTGTTGTACAACAGGATATTTAAAGAAATATCTCTCAGTTTGACAAATACCCAGGCTAACCCTGACTTAAAGAAATACTGAAATTAAGGTTTCTAAAATAAACAAGGCAGAAATGTAGATTAAACAGGGCTTGAATATAGCCCACAAATGTGCCAACAATCTGGAACAAAAAATACATTCAATTTTAAATAAGTTTTTCTGCCCTGACACTACAGTTGCTGTTAAATTTCAGAACCATTTTCAATCTGTGTAACATATATTTAATCAAATAAATCAGTAATTTATCTAAAAGGGGAACATTATCTGCTTACATTTATGACATGACATTATAGCAATTTGGACTTTAAGTTTTTGATAGTATTCTGAGTTATTTACTTATCTTTGCATGGATTGGGTTTTGTAGTATTAAATAATGATTCAAAAAGAAAGAAGGAAATGACAGGGTTATCTATACCACAGAGACCTTATGGTAACCAGGAGGATCATCTACCATAGATGTACTGAAGGTAGCTAAAAATAACAAGGTGCTGGCCAATACTGCCAGTGTTGTAGAAAGGAAAATATAAGTAAAACTGCCTCAGGAGAAAGCAGTGACAAACAGTTATTTAGATAATCTTACAGAACCATTCTACAGGAGCACATTCAACACACAGTACATTTGGAGAAAAACATTAGGAACCATCTACCTTTACCTCTTCTGTGACCAGCACAGGGTAACAGCTGCACATGTACTGGTCAGCCATTAGAAGTTAAAGAAGAAAGCGCTGCTGCAGGATGGCAAAGAGGAGCCTACCATGGAAACTACTACAGAAACATTACCCTGTGGACAGCTAAGGATCATATGTCACCAAACAGACTACAGATCCCCCTCCCTGCAATGTATATTGCTAATTCAAAGTATTTAGCCCTAAAGCAGACAAAAATATGTAGGAATTCTTAGTGTGTCCACTAATTTGCTGTTTGTATTAATGTGTATGCAGTTGTTTTATATTATTGTAGTGCAAAGAGCTCAGTGACTATGCTCAAATATTCGGAAAAAGACAAATCAGTTAAGTGCTACTATAGTGTGAGACCTGAGCTTAACAAATGTTAAGCACCCCCTGCTTAACTTGTTAAGGTTGGGTCTCATGTTAGACAGTCAAATCTTGCAGTACTGATCAGAAAAAGACAGATGCAGAATAAAAAACAGATTTGTTTCTGCCTTCTGTTCATGCAAATAACACATCCCTCAATTCCCATCGTAAACTTAGAAAGTAGCTAGAATAACAGAATATGTCTTCTCTTGTATTTTCTGAAGGGTATGAAGTCTGAAACTGAAATTAATGCCATTATTTAGTGACTTCAGTCCTCAGTGATTTGTCTAAAATCCAAATATTGTATTAGGAACAGACTAAATGAGACAAATTAATCTGGGCATTTAAGAGGCTTCAGCAAACTAAACTTAGGAAGCTTCAACGCGATTTTAGAGACTTTTCAACGGGCGGCGTCTTTGTTTGGCCCAGGAGGTCTGACAATTATCATATAAGAGAAAACCCTGCTTCAAGTTTATTGGTCCAACAACATCAGAACCTATACTTGCTTCTCGTAAGGACACATCTCATGAATCATTTACTACGCCACCTGAAACATTTGCTTCTATTGCTAGTACTGCTCTTATTTCCACTCCGCTTCCAAATCAAGAAGCAAATAAAGCTGCTAAATCCTTGCAGCACAATATGGGAGCTATTAGTAAACGCCAGATAGAAGACAATACACCTTTTTTACCTCTACCCATCAGGAAATCATGGAAAGAAAGAACAGCTGGGAAACCAGAAAAAGGAAATTTTCCGCAGCCCAGAAGACAAAAACAACAGTAACACTCTATTTTAATATGTCTAGGTATGTTTTAAATACCAATGATATTGCTTTACTAAACAATGGCTTGTCTTTTGTTCCCTCACAAGGGAGCAAATTATCAGATGTTTTAATAGACTTCTGTTACTCTTAAATTGTACTTTTCAAAGGAAATGAAGTCAACATCTGACAATGCAGTTAACTCTTCTCTATATAAAAAGAAAAGTTCTTTTGCACCAATAATGCCTCATCATGTAGATTCTTTTGTTAAGCTATGTGAAATTGATTTTTATCACTATTTCTATAATGGAAAAAAGAAATGTGCTTATTTTAATATGTCAAGTGACACTACTAAGTCACTACAAAATTTTAGTCATGATTATTCCTTGACCTTCAGACCAGTAGATAAAAGGGGGAGGCATAGCAATATTTGATACAGTTGATTACAATGTTTTAATGAATGAAATGTTGAATGCTGATGCCACATATTTTTTAATTAGTCCAGTTAAGTTAGATCAAATAATTAAAACAGTTAAGGATGATCTCTATGATTTGCTTATGTGCTATCAGATTCCTAACAGTTTATACGAATTTTTCTCCATTGATACTCCAGTTGTCCCGATTATTAAAGGGCTACCAAAAATGCATAAGGGAGTTAAACCACCACCCATGCGCCCAATAGTATCTGGAGCCAAATGGATTACTGAAAACATATCCATTTACTTAGAAAATACTTTAAGGCCCCTAGTTGATGCTATTCCCACAATTCTTAAAGATACCTATCAGCTTATAGATTATTTGCATTCACTTGATTCTACCCTCATACAAGATAAACATTTACTCATCACAATGGATGTACAAAGTCTCTTCACTTCGATTCCCAATGATGATGGTATTGAAGCAATACGTGAACTTTTACAACATACTCCTACAATAGATGGGAATAAAACAATTTTAGTTTGTCAACTACTAGAATTGGTTCTTAGCAATAATGTGTTTGCATTTGGGGGTGACCTATACCTGCAAACTTGTGGTGTAGCTATGGGTACCCAAACACATATGCTAATTTAGTCATGCATCACTGGGAATTAAACCATGTTTTTCAACATACTTTATTTACTAAAGTTTTAGTCTATAGGCGTTTTGTGGATGACATTTTAATTGTATGGGATGGCTCCATGGATGAATTTATTTCTTTCAAAACATATTTAGAAACCACAACTACCTTTCTTAGATTTTCAATTGAAACATCATATTTATCAGTAAATTTCCTGGATGTTAGTCTAAATATCAGGAATGGGAGATTGGTATCTACATTATATAAGAAAAAATGCTGGAGGAATACAATTTTGAAATATGATAGTATGCATCCGCGACATATTTTTAAAGGGATATTGAGGAGTCAATTTACTAGATTAAGCAAAATCTGTCTTGATGAGAAGGATTTAAAAAGAGAGGCAGACAAATATGGTAGATATGTTTTTAGAAAGGGGCTATGATTATGGCTTAATAATGAAAGTTAGGAACAGTATCTTGTTTAAAGATAACTTAGAACCTAATGCTACAAATGGCAATAATTTCTTTCCTGCTCCTAAAAAGGACACATATAATAATAAGGAGAAAGTATCTTTCATCACAACTTACACCAATGATTTTCATAACATCAGAAAAATATTACTCAACAACTGGAAATTCTTACTGATAGATGAACCTACATTAAAGGTAGTAGGCAATAACCCACATATAATTTACAGGAGTAATAAAAATTTGAAATCTTTATTGTGTGATAGACCTGTTTTGACCAGCAATGATCTACAAAAGTCAATATATCCCTTTGGGACTTATCCTTGTCAGCATTGCAATTATTGTAAGTTTATTACTAAACAACAAGACTTCACACATCCAGAATTTCACTATGTCTTCAAACCAAGATTCAGGGCTACTTGTGATACCTCAGGCCTAATATACTTGGCTACTTGTGAATGCTGCTCCGTGTTTTATATAGGCCTTACTAAAAGGAAACTGAGAAATAGAATCTATAACCACCAGTACGATATCAAAAAGAAGAATGCGCTAAATGCCCTAGCCAAACATATTATATCCAATCCATTACACTCCTTTGTATTCAGGGTGTTACAAATAGTGGAAGCTAATGCTAGGGGTGGTGATTATATAAATTCGATTGAATTAAATGAATTGAAATGGATTCTCAGACATAGAGGCCACTACCCTCCGGGACTAAATAATTATATCACAATAAGATCTTTTCTTAATAACCGTAGATAACTTTTACTGCCTACTATTGTTCTATCTCATTTCATATTTACTATATTTTAAAATTTTTATCTTTTGTTCTATTTCTGTGACAAATTACATTTTATTCTGTGGCATACAGCATTTTTATTATGAATTTTATTAACTACATTCAATTTTATTAACTACATTCAATTATGAAATATTTATTTATTTATCTATTTATCTTTCTCTTAATAATCCAATGCTCATATTGATCCATGAATTACTGATGGTATCTTAACAAATGTTGTTCTCGAAATACCCTATGAAACACATTTTTATTATTTCTAATGTTTCTAAGGTTTATGAACTATATGAATATCTATATATACATATATTCACTTTCATCTTTGTATACCTGTGTCCATATTTCTATTTCAATGTTTTATCATAATGTGGTTTTTAAATAAGCTATAACATACTTATCAATTAATTGATTAACACATTTATTTATTTATTTATTTATTTATTCAACCGCTATTTAATAAATAATATGTTATTTATTCACTGTTTAAGGTCATTTCTGAATCATGAACCATGATTTCATAAAATATTTATTTATTAAATATTTTATTAAATAGACAAATTTATTTTTGTCATGAAACTTTTACATCTACATTCACTATAGTATCTGTTATTATATGCTATATTAAATTAGCAAGAATGTTTAGATAAGAATGCTGATTTATATTTTATTGACATCATAAAATTTATTTATCCATCTATGTTGTTTATTTATTTATTCATCTATATAGTCATTCACTTATTTATTTATTTATTTATTTATTCATTTTCTCTTTTTTATCCATTTACTGTCAAAATGTATTTTTAAATGTTTAAATATTTGAATATTTAATTATTTTTTAAAACATTTATAATATTTATAATACACATAATAACTACCATCTGACAGATTTTGATTTAAGAAAAGGTTATGAATAAAGATGAACTGTATATCGTATATCATATATTACGTTATACATCAAGATGGTATATATTTAAGTGAACCCTAGATAATTCTAAATGGACACTAAACTATGTATGTCTCATCATATCAAATGTTTTTATTACTGTGTTGCTTTAAATTTTTTACAGAAAATGACCTTCTTAATTGAATTATTACCTAATTAACCAACTAATTAATCACATTTATTGAACTATGCCTCCCTATAAATATGCTGACTGTTTTCAGTTGTATATTGTCTGAAGAAGCGTATCAGAGCATGTCAGCGAAAGCCACCGCTGTCTTTTCTTTTCAAATAAATTACTTTATTTTATGTAACGTGGAGAGTCCGAAGTTTTTGTTTTTCATTCATTTTCATTTCAACGTGAGTGTAAACATAAGGGAGTGAGTGACACTATCTTTCTGACAGTGTTCTCTAAGTGCTTTATGGCTTTGAAAGCTGGCAAAAATGTAGCTAGTAGTACATGGAAAAGATAAATCTCCATGCACTACAAAGAATTATGATCTTCGCTCTCTAATTGAATTTCTTTGTATCCATGTATTGAAGGCATAATAGGCAGGTTATGATCAGCAACCCAGTCATAATCCTCTGTATTATTATCAGTAGAATTTACACTATTCATATCAATTTTATGGTGTATATTAATAATGCAGAAAGAGATCTTAAAAAAGATCACAGCAGATCACCAACATCCTTAGTCTCCCCAAGGAAAGGGGAGCAACTCCAATGGACTCATATAATCCATTTCTTGCCAGGTTTCTGATCCAGTTATCTTCTTTCCATGGCTCAGGTTGTCAGTGTCACATTTTTTGCAGTTTTACCTCCACACAAGGGTTTGCCTGTCTAATTTTGTTGGACAAAGAGATCATTCATATATATCAGTTTTGTATCTAGTTAGAGTAGTGCGCTCCCAACTTTAAAAACAAAGTTATTTTATGCATAAATACATATGTACATACAAAGTAATCCAAAAATATTAAGTCCATGTTATGGTAAAATAGTTCTTATACAATGAAATTAATTACTTTACCAAAATGTGCATGCTGAATGGAGGAATCAAGCAGTGTGCTTGTTGTTAAATGAGCATTGTCAACAGAGAGGAATCCCAGCATATCTTCAGTACCATGTTTTTTTTTTTTTCTAAACATACTGGTACTGAAGAAATGCACTCAATTAGCATTATAGTGTATCTGCATTAGTGGCAGGCTACACACCTACTTTTTAACCACGTACAGTACAAAATTCTGCAATCACTATCCCCTGGATTCACGAAAGCTTGCACGAAGTGCAAGAAGAGTGTAGGAGCTCACGCCGGCAATATGTCTGCCGTGCAATCCAGGAACAGCCGGCAGGAGCATGCACGAAAGCTGCTAAAACTACTCTTGCACGGATAGCATCATGGTATGCAAATTACCTCATTTGCTGGTGAAAGCCATGCAAATGAGATAAATTTGCGATCCAGGAAACACTAACCTGTCCGTGGAAGATTAGTGTTACCTGAAGAAATGTACTCCATTGGTAACGGAGTACATTTCTGCAAATAGCTAAACGGAGCTATGACAGCTCCAAATAAAGGATGCATACAGTTGAGGAAGCATGCCAATGGCCAAATATAAGGCAAAGTTGGGCAACGTTGGGCAAAGTCAGGCAAAGTCGAGCAAATTTGGGTAAACACGCTCACACCTGCTTTACTGTTCCTTAACCAGTCATCTCTGCCCAGCAGGAAAATAAAAAGCAGTGATAGGGCTTGAACTCAGGATACTGTGCACTATAGTCATAGTACTGAACCACTAAGCCATGATAGCATTTTACTGGCACAGACACAACTTAAGTCACTCACACATACCAGTTGGGGGGGGGGGTCACATACCTAACAGTCACAGCCAGCAGGACAGTTGTAGACAAACGCAAATACAAACACAAACAAATGCTGTATCATGCCCTCTGAAGAGGCATATGGGTAACCTTCCCCCCAGGGCCTATGCAGACAGATAACAGCAGGCCAGGCAGTGTGATGTGGGTTGGGTAGGCTATGAAGTCACAAACTAATATGCGTGTAATTGGAAGCTAAGTTCTGTAGAACAGTGGTATGCCTCAAGCCAGTACGATAGGCAACAGTACAGACTGAAATGGAGTACCTGACATAGCAGTGCAGGCCTAGCAAATGTGTATAAGTGTCAGGGGTACCCCTCATCCTATGTACACCCACAGTAACAATCAGGTGTGCCCCCCCGGGTAGAAATGTACAAATAATAGCTGTTCCCCCCTGTATGTAGAAATGTTGATAAGTCTATGTAAATTGACTCATGGAAGCCCTGCAGGCACAGCATGCTTCCTGTCGATGTACAACACAAAGGTGAGCCCTGAAGTAAAAACCAACTTGATTTTTCACACTCATATAGTATATATGCCCATAGTGGGCATGCTCACACACTTAAACAAATTTTGCAAATTTTAGTCAACAACATACTGAAAGGTCATACTGGGCATGCTCACACACTTAAATGAAGCAAATGTCAGTCAACAACATACTGAAAGGTCATACTGGGCATGCTCACACACTTAGGCCATGTCTGAGTACAGCAGTGGGCCACACATATCTGGCAGTTGCAGTTCTTACTCCAGACACGTCACTATTCACCAGTCCTACTTTGTGCACACAGTGATATGAAAACAAACCTATATAATATATTGGACCCCTGTCATAATCAAACTATGTAATACAAGTACTTAAATTGTTCAAAGAAAGTTAAAATCCAAAGAAGATCAATAAATCTCCGATCAGTATCATCAAGAAACAATGAGCACTCTTAACATTATCCAAGCCAAGCTCTGCCACAAATATTGCCAAAGATTCCATACAGAACCATGAAGCTTTCTTTAGCTATGTCATAAATATCAATGTAAACTCATATATGTTCTGAGTCAGTACAAAGTGTAAATGAATACATGTACACGACTGACATTGCTAATATCTTGTCAGACAGGTTCATGCATATTTACCCCGCTCTCACTGACAAAAGGGCCCATTACCATACCTGGAGATTGCGAAAACCCAGAAATCACATATACAATGGTTAAATAGCTCTATCCAAACCTAAAAACACGGCGTCTATGGGATGACACAGTGTCCCTGGCTGTGTCATATGTGAACTCCAAAACAAACAGACCCTGCACCTGAACAGTCTGTTGAGACTAACCCTCTCTACAGGATATGAAACTGTTGAATGGGTTACAGCAATGTTTGGCACACTCCACAAGTGTTGGTGCATAACAGACCATGGGAACAATTGTCTTATAAGCCTATTAAGCCTGATCTGCAAGGCCATGGAGTCCATCATTATGGGACCCATAAACAGAGCTATTGGGAGCCTACAAACTCCCAACCCTACCCATTTTGGTTTGGTCAGGGGCAGATCATGGTCCCTAAACATGCTAGACAGTTTTCAAGGCATTTGCCCAGGACATACATCAATGAAATGAGATCCGCACGGCCTACATAGACCTTGAAAAGCCCTTTTCCAACATCCCACACACATGTCATATCCACAAAATCAACAACCTGTGCATAAATCTGTATGTTATCTGATGGATTGCCAACTGGGGCACAGATAGATCCCACAAGGTAAGAATTGTGGTCTCCCTGTTGGACTGTAAGCTGGTAACAACTGCTGCCCCCATGGCTCAGTCCTGGGACCCCTCCTGTCTGGTGTATACTTTTCAGAAGTACAGTCAAACATACAAGGGCTATGGTTAGCAAAGTGTGTGGATGACTGCAAAAAGGTTGTCATAATCGATGTTTGGAACAACAGAGACATCCTTAAAAAGGGTCTCAGTCAGACAGATGTGGTGTCAGAATTATGGCCTCGAGCTACAGTCATACAAATACCACATAGGTGCCAACATCCTAAATATGGAGGTAATAATAAGGGATATATGGACACATGTGGATAGTTATCTCTACTTTCAGTAACACATTCACAAAGTGGTTAGACAATCATGCTATGTGTTCCCACAAATTGTCAAAGTCTTTGCATGTAGGTCAAAAGAGGTTCCCTCTACTCATCAATCATCAGACTCATCAGAGAGTACCATGACACACTTGTGATGAATCTGACTAGGCACTTTCAGCAGCCAGAAAGACCACTGAAGTACCTCAACAAGAGGATTACTGGCCTCAAACAATTGCCCCATGCAACAAGACTGAAGTAACTCAATCTGTACTCTGTTGCATACCGTCTACTCAGGCGATCTCTGCCCAACATACAGGTCCATGTCCAATGCAGAACTAATGTACATGCTCTATCTGAAGTAAACCCAAGCTCACTGTGCCACATGCTCTAGGGATATAATCATCACAACAGTAAATAGAACATGTTGGAGGGATACATTACTAACTCACAGACTTCCCTTGCTTTGGAACAGGCTCCCAACCTACATTAAGCTGAGTCCCTCACTGACAGTCTTCCAGAGGAGCCTTGATGAGTGTATGTGAAACTGAACTGTCACACCATAGATCACTTCATCAGCTCTACTACACAGAGGCATAGGGAACTAACCCCAGGTGTGGTGATAGCACACTCTGGCCATACTAATTTATGCCTTCAGGCAGATAGCCTATTACCTACCTATGTACCTATATATGTAGGGGGAAGACAGTATAATAAGCCAAAGATGGATGGGCAGAGATGTGTGTAAGAGAGGGACCATGACAGGGAGCCATCCAGGACTGTCCCACCCAGCACACATCCCATTACAGTATATGTGGTGCATGTGCCAGTGTATAACATGACTGTACAATGAAGTACACATCTACTATCTGTAGACATGTACCTGTCACATAGGCTCATAGGTATGTAGTAGACTATCTTCACGGAGGCATATATTAGCCTAGGCAAGTTGTGCAGCTTTCACCACCCCATTGGTTAGTCTCCTAAGCCCAAGTTCTAGTAGTTAGCACCCTAAAACCCTAAAACCCCTTTCTAGTGGGGCTGCTGATGTGATCCCTGGTGTGAATTGTCTGTTTTCCATCCACTCATCAAGGTTCCTATTGAAGAGTGTCAGCGATGGAGCATGTTCAACAGTTATGTGTTGGACATGGCTCTGTATGTTAGGCAGAGTTTGCCTCTGAGTAGGCGGTACGCAACAGAGAACAGATTTAGTTTTTCCAGTTGTGTTGTATAACACAACTGTTTGAGGCCAGTAATCCTCTTGGTGAGGTACCTCTGTGGTCTCTCCAGCTGCTGGATATGCCTAGTCGAGTACATCCAAAATGGTGCATTGTACTCAATGATGGGTCTGATGACTTAAGAGTAGAGGGCCACCACTACCTCTTTTGATCCTGATGTAAACCCTTTGTTGATTAGGTGGGCCACATAGGATTTCCTAACCACTTTGGCAACATGGTTGTCAAAGGAAAGATGACTATCTACTTCTGTCCCCAGATCCCTTATTACCTTGTCAGTTTTTAGGGGGTAATACCTATGTGGTAGTTTGTGGGTACTTTGTTTTCCCCAAAGAGGATTACTGTGCATTCTTTCACATTGAGCTTGAGGCCATGATTCTGACACCACACATCTGTCTCATAGAGTCCCTTCTGGAGAATATTTGTGTCATCCGGGGAATCTATTACGGCAAACACTTTACAGTTCCCAGCAAACTTAGTCAACCACAACCCTCCTGTGTTGGCATGTACTTCTGAGAAGTATATACCAAACAGGAGGGGCCCCAGGACTGAACCCTGGGGGGCACCAGTTGTTACCAGTTTAGAGTCTGACATGTAGCCAGCAACTCTTGATTTGTGGGATCTATCTGTGAGCCAGTTTGCTATCCATCTTGTGATGTATGGATTTATGCCCAGGTTGGTGAGTTCATTTATGATACCCGACTGGGGAATTGTGTCAAAGGCCTTAGCAAGGTATAGATAGGCTGTGTGGAGCTCCTTTCAATCATCTGTAGCCTGGGTGACTGTCTCAAAGAAATCCACCCAGTTCAGGAGGCATGATCTGCATTTGATGTGAAGGTTCCCAATGTCTTTATTGTTGACTTCCATTATGATTGGCTCTATTGCCTTGCAGATCAGACTCATCAGGCTCATAGAGCAGGAATACCAAGGGTCTGTTGTGGCCCCACTCCTGTGGAGTGGGAAGAATGTTGCTGTGCAACATTCTATGGGTACATATCCTGTAGAGAGGATGTAGAGAGAGGTATAGGTATCCTTGATGAATATGGCTACATAACCGCCCTATGTGCTATGATCCAGGTTCTGATGCTGGAAGGTATGAATGAGTAGTATCCTGGTAGTGCTGGTGTGCTCTCTGGAGCCTTGAACTAGGGTTCTGTTACTGCACAGATATCAGTATTCTCCATAATGAGAAGTGCCTCGAGTGTGTGCATCTGGAGGCTGAGACTTCCGGCAATGACTAGCATTTAGCTCACTTTGTGGTTATTTGTGTTGGTTACGGGGTTTAGTTTGTCCTGAGTGACCAGTGTTCCACACCTGAAGTCAATGCCTCATTGGTCTGATCCAACCATAAGCTAATTACCCTAGATACCCACATTCTGCCCCCACCTCCATTAAGGAAACCATGGTAAATATTTTCTCCAAAGCCAACTTCATGCTTAAGACAGAAGTGGTGAACTTCATGACACCCATGCAGATGGACAATGCAGTTACGACCACTGAATCCTACACAATTGCACTTTATAAGCACTTACACGAGTGCATGGATTGTGCTATCCCAAACAGAACCAAGACGCTATCCTCCAAAAAAAGGAAGCCAATCTTGTGGTCCACTGCCATAAACAAACTGTACAACAGAAGGAAGAAACTGTTGCAAAAGACAGTAAAATTCCATGAGTGGAGGAGCTCCCTGGTCAGCCTCAGTAAGAAGCTGCGATCCCTGATAAAATCCTCCAAAGCTAGTTACGAAAACAGAATTGTCACTGATTCTAAAGACAACCACAAAGCATTCTATAGCTATGTCAAGAATCTCAATGGCAACACTCAGATCTGCTCTGAGTTACAGCACAATGGCACTAAATATACAGACCCAACTGATATTGCCAACATCTTGGCAGATAGGTTCAGTGCTAACTTTACCCCCCTCTCACCCATTAAAGAGCCCATCTCTATACCGGAAGAATGCAAAGTTCCTGTAATCATGGCTGCACAGGTAAAAACCACACTCTCCAAAGCCAAGAACACAGCATCCATGGGACCAGACAACATCCCAGGCTGCAGGATGAACTGACACCCCACCTAATTACCATGTTCAATCATAGCCTCACCTCAGCCTTTGTGCCTGCTGAATGGCACACAGCGACGGTTATCCCACTCCACAAGGGAGGAGCCACCACGGACCCTGGGACCTACCTCCCCATTAGCCTGATGAGCCTGGTCTGCAAGGCCATGGAACGTATCATCGTGGAACTTATAAACAAAGACATTGATAATCGACAAACTCTGGACCCCACCCAGTTCTGGTTTGTAAAAGGCAGATCATGTCTCCTAAACCTGATAGACTTCTTTGAACCAGTCACCAAAGCCGTAGACGAGGGTAAGGTGATTCACACAGCCTATCTAGATCTTGCCAAGGCTTTCAACACCATCCCCCACTCTGGAATTATAGATAAACTCAGTAAACTAGGTATAAATCCCTATGTCACAAGATGGGTTGCCAACTGGCTCACTGACAGAATCCACACTGTGAAAGTAGCAGACTCCAAATCCAACTTCAGACCAGTGACAAGTGGAGTACCACAGGGTTAAGTCCTGGGTCCTCTCCTGTTTGGTATCTACTTCTCTGAAGTATAGGCTAACACAGAAGGTCTTTGGCTAATGAAGTTTGCAGATGACTGCAAACTAGGAGCCATAATCGAAACTCCTAACGATGTGGACATCATACAAAATGGCCTCACTGAGACAGATGCCTGGTGTCAAAGCCATGGCCTCAAGCTCAATGCCAAAATGTGCATTGTCATCCCCTTTGGTAAAAACTCTGTACCCATGAACTACAACATAGGCGGTAGTATACCTAACACCAAAAGTGTGATAAGAGGCCTTGGGACACAGGTGAACAGTAGTCTCTCCTTTGATAATCACAGCACCACAGTAGTCAGGAAATCCTTCTACATGGCACACCTCATCACAAAAGGTTTCTCATCCAGAAAAAAAGAGGTAATTGTTCCCCTCTACTCATCACTCATTAGACCCATTATAGAATACAATGCCCCTTTTGGTATGTACCTCACAAGACATCTACAACAACTGGAAAGGCCGCAGAAATACCTCACAAAGAGGATTACTGACCTCAAAAAAATTCCAGCTTTACTCCATAGCATATCGCCTACTCAGAGGTGATCTCTGCCTAACATACAAAGCTATGTCAAACCCATAGCTGTTGGACTTGCTCCACTTAAAGAAATCCCAATCCCTTTAAGCTACATGCTCTAGGGACCTAAACCTTGTCACCACAATAAACAGAACATGCCGGAAGGATAGATTCCTGTCCCAGAGACTTCCCATACTCTGGAATAAACTGCCTATCTATATCAAACAAAGCTCCTCATTAGCACTCTTCAAGAAAAATCTTGATGATTGGATGGGAAATATGAAATTCACCCTGGTGATCACCTCTGTAGCTCTGCTCGACAGTGGCACAGGAAAATAATTTTCTTGGGTGGCAAAAGCCAGGGTACATTTTTGGCTGGGCTTGTATAGGCCCCATGGCCGATAGCCTAGTACCTACCTAGGAACCTATGAACCTTTGAGCCTTACCTAAAAAAAGTAATATGGGTCAGCAAGAGCCTTGGCCTGTATTCAGAAGCATAGGGGTGACAGGTGCAAACCATCTCTAGCAAAGCAACGAGGCATGTCTACCATGTCATCCCAGGCAGACAGAGACTGGATACCCTTTGAATGACACCAGAAGCTCAGACAGTTGTTGAAGTTTATCATCTTTCTGTTATATTGCAGTATCATGCAGGTGAAGGTAAGATGCTACTCAAGGTCAGGGTCATACCAGCCTGGGCTACATGATCATACAGCTATTATATATCTCTTGTCATGTTGTCCTGGGAGGTATGTCTCAGATCATTCACACTGACATGCACAAAGACCGCGTCATATATGTACCTGTTCTGGAGTGATCTAAGTGCTTGTATTATGTGGCGGATCATAGCACCTGACAGACAAGTGACAGTAACCTTCCCCTTGTCCAGCCTAGTGAGTGGAACATCTGTGTGTCTGACTATGGAGTCACCTATTAATAGTATGTTGGGTATGTTGTTTTGCCTTAGGGCCTGTTGTGAGGCACACTGCTTTGGTGTATTCTGTGCTTTCTGGTGTGTGCTTGGAGGTGCATGTTGCTTGCTTGTCTGCTTAGGAGGACACTCTTTCTTTTTCAGATTAATATTTGTATTCTCAGAGTATGGTAATGTGTATTTATGCGTGTGCTTTGCTGGTGCTTATATTGTAGGGCTATGTGAGACTGTTGGTGTTCTGCTTGTATTACCCTACTCCTCTTGACTGTATTGTCCAGTATTGGGTTGACAGAGCTTAGCCACCAGTTTGACCCTGTGTGTGCCAGCATGTGGTGCATCAACCCATATATGATATGGTTATGGCCTATGCATACAATACACTCACAATACACCTAGTATGATAAGCCTGCTAAGGTTAGCAAATGTGAAAAAAATCTTTGGACAAACTGTCAGTGAGTAATGTCTGTATTGCACCCTGTAACTCCATATTGCTTGCTGAAGTGTAAAGAAATACTTAGTCTGGATTAAGAACCCCGCACTTGCCAACTGTGTATGTGTGTGTCTGTCTCTCCCTGGGGAGAGAGCAACCTTTTTGGAGACTGCTCACACCCCTTAAAAGTAACATACTCATCTTTGTCAAGTCTGATGATGTCACCATCCTACAAATACACCTGTGGGAAGGTGAAATCCCAGTAATGTGCATAGTGTGTCATGTAAATGCATACTGTTGTAATTTCATAATGTAGTTAGGTTAGGGGTTTGAATCCTGCACTTGCCAACTTTGTGTCTGTCTCTCCCTGGTGAAGGAGCAACCTTTTTGGAGACTACTCACACCCCTTAAAAGTGATAAAATCATCTTTGTCAAGTCTGATGATGTCACCATCCTACAAATACACCTGTGGGAAAGTGAAATCCCAGTAATATGTATAGCGCGTCATGTAAATGTGTACTGGTGTAGTATCATAATGTAGTTAGGTAGGGGTTTGAATCCTGCACTTGCCAAATGTGTGTGTGTCTGTCTGTTTTTCCCTGGTGAGAGAGCAACCTTTCTGGTGACTACTCACACCCCTTAAAAGTGATATACTCATCTTTGTCAAGTCTGATGATGTCACCATCCTACAAATACACCTGTGGGAAGGTGTAATCCCAGTAATGTGTATAGCGCATTGTGTAAATGTGTACTGCTGTAGTATTATAATGTAGTTAGGTAGGGGTTTGAATCCTGCACTTGCCAACTGTGTGTGTCTGTCTGTCTTTCCCTGGTGAGGGAGTAACCTTTTTGGAGACCACTCACACCTCTTAAAAGTGATATACTCATCTTTGTCAAGTCTGATGATGTCACCATCCTACAAATACACCTGTGGGAAGGTGTAATCCCAGTAATGTGTATAGCACGTCGTGCAAATGCATACTGCTGTAGTGTTATAATGTAGTTAGGTAGGAGTTTGAATCCTGCACTTGTTAAGTATGTGACACCGTTGGCCAATGTGGAGTGGGTTTTGATTTTTCTAGTGTATGACATATCACAATGACAACTGTATGTGCATAACACATGTAAGGTAGCTGTGGGGCAAAGCCACATACATACATGTGACCTAAATTTTTTCATAGGTAGGTACTCTGCTTTCTCCATGAAAGCATCTGTTAGCTTTGCCAGAGCGTGCTGGTGCTTTCCAGACCTTAGGTCACTTCTGTATGCTTGTGACAAGCTTAGCCACTGCAGTGATCCCTGAGCTATGTCTTCTGTTTCATATCCACTCATCACGGTTTCTATTGAAGAGTGTGAGTGAGGGTTTATGCTTGAGGTATATTTGAATCCTGTTCCAAAGCAAACAAAGTCTGGCAACGATGACTAATCATTATAGGTGTGCAACAACCTCTATGGATCTGCATGCAAACCATTTATTGCTTATGTGCTCCATAGAGGGATTTCCCAAACCCTTTGGTAGTGTGATTATCAAAGGAGAGATGACTAAACACATGGCTCTATGTATGCAGTAGTACCTGTTCCACATTTTGGGGGCTACTACCTATGTGGTACTCTGGGGATACTTTGTTTTCTAAAAGTGGATAACTATGCTTTCTTTGGCTTATAGCTTTACAGCATGATGTTGACACCAGGTATCTGTCCCTATGATACCCTTTTAGAGGCTGTGTGTGTCATCTGGAGAATAAAGTATAGCCCACAGTATGCATTTTCATCAAACGTGGGCAGACATATCCCTACTGTGTTTGCTTGTACCTAAGAAAGCTATATGCCAAACAGGAGTGGTCCCAGGACTGAGTGCAGGTGAATACCACTTGTTTCTGTCCTAGAATTGTACATAGGGGCTGCAAATGTTACTATGTGTCCTACATCTGTGCATCAGTTGTCAATCCATCATCTAACAATCGTTTATGGTCAGTCTGTTGAGGTTATGTATAATACCAGAATGTGGGATGGGTATGAATTGCTGGTGAGCTATAGCTTGGCTGTGTTGACCTCCCCTCCCTCACCTATAGCCTTGTTAAATGGCTTGAAGTCTACTAGGTGTAGGAGCCATGATCTGGCCTTTAGAGAACCTAAGTGGGTATGGTGCAGTGTTTGCAGGTTTATAATGTCTCTGTTAATGAGTTCCATAATGCTGTGCTCCATAGCCTTCCAGATAACATTTGTCTGGCTTATAGGGTGAGAGTTTCCAGGATCTGCACTGGGTGTGACGAGGGTGGACAGGATTAGGAATAAGTATATTAGAGGGTCAGCCCAGGTTTGAAGGTTAGTAGACCAAGCCAGATAGGCAGGATTACATTGGTTTGTACATGTGCTGAGGAGGGATGCAGAGTATATTGTGAAATAGATGCTAAGGATGAAGCCGCCAGGTAACAGGAAAAATGGAATGCCTAAGATAAGGTTTACGGCTGTGGTGAGAGAGGACATGCAGGTGGATAATGTGACAGCGCAAGATGCAGAGGGCAGGAAGAAATGGAAACAGATGATGTACTGTGGCGACCCCTAATGGGAGCATCCGAAAGGAGAAGAAGAAGCTGTAGCTCAACCCTTATGGACTGTGAACACCATTACTGTGTGTCATTCCACAAGTATGTAACCTGTATAGAGGCTGCATCTGAACAGGGTGTTTAGGTGAGTGGTGACTTCATATTTCAGCTTGTGTATGACACAGCCAGGGACACTGTCCAGTATCATTGCCACTGTGGTTTGGACTTTGGTAAAGAGATGTTTTAACTAGAGTGTCTGTGAATCATCAGGTTTTACATTCTTCAGGTCTGGAAATGTGGCCCTTGTGTAATGACAGGGTGGTGAAATCCGCATTCAAACTGTCTGACAAGATATTGGTAATGTCAATCAGATAAGTGTACTTTGTGACCATTTACATTAACTCTGACCCGATCTGAGATTTCCCCTCTAGATTATAAACAACACTAAAGAAAGCTTTAGTGTTGTCTTTGGAATCCTTGCCAATTTGTATATTGAAGCTTGCCTTTTATGATTAATGAGGGCTTATATTTTCCCAATGATACTGACCAGAGAGGTTATCCCTTCTTGGTATGTAACTCTTTTTTGATACAACTTCACACCTTCTATTATATATTTAGTTTATGGCAAGGGTCCATGAGACTAATGCACTTTTACTGTATAAGTGAGTATTTATTGTGTTTGTGATAGCACAGTCCATGCAACCCTGTATGTGAACAGTGTGCATTACTAAAGGATTATGCAGCTGGGACAGTGTTCACCTTAGTAATGCAAACCAATGACAGATAGCAACAACATCACCCACAGCACAGTGTCAACCTGTGTCATACACACACATGCGTACTCAAGTTCCAAAATGTGTGTAGTACAATGCATACTGGCCACCAATAGAAACTATGGAGTGTTAACACTGGCCAATACAGGGCATGTCACCCTGCCCATGTGTCCAATATGCATGTACATGCAGACAGTGCACCTCCACCATGTTCACAAATGGACACCTCCAAACCTGTGTTGCACACACCCCACACTTACTGTCCACTGTATAACGCTGCTGGCACAACTACACACATCAGCCAAGTGGCACATGGGCAAACAAAACACAATTGGAATAAGCACTGGTAAAAAAAATACAACATTGCTAATTACAGCTTTAATGCATCATGCCTGCTCAGCTACACCTTCAAGGATATCATTACACTTTACTGCTGACAACATATTACAGATGACAGGCGGTGGCACAGGTTTCATCATATGCACAGGGTGTGTTGTTGGTTTGCCAGAGGCCTACACTGAGCCATACAATCAACATGTGTGTGTGAGTGTGTGTGTGTGAGGGCCATGAGTACTGTTATGGGCCAATGTTGATGTCGTGTGCGGGTATGCGTTTGCCCTAGGTTTCTGGTTTATGTGTGTGTGTCTGCATGTACACAGTTCCACCATGTGGCTCCCATATATGGGGATTTGTGAGACAGCTACAGACTGTACCTGGCAGGCTTTACAGATCACCGTCTCTGGCCATGGATATGGAACCTGTGCCTGGCAGGGGTGCTACAGACAGTATCAGGTACTAATCCAGATTGGGTACTATCCTCAGAGGTTGACAAATGTCCACTGGATCCAGGTCCCTGCTGGGACTGGCCAGAGCCACGTGCACGTGGTCTGCTAGGACGGTCTATAGACAGCCCCCCCAACATTGCTGGGGCTGGTACTGGCACTACGGGAGCGGCTGTGACTTGCTGGACTTCCACAGTGACCTCCAGCTGGTGATGTTGCTGGCATACGTCCACATCTCAGCTGTCCCGCACTGTCCTAACACATGGACATGACATTGTGGAGGACATCCAAAGTCTCACCCCAACGTCTATCAATGACCTCAGTGTAGTTACGTGTGACACCTGCTAGGTCATGGATACTGTCATTTACAGAGGTGTAATGAGCCCTCTGTGCCCTTAGCCCCTGTCTGGTGTACCGCTTCATTCATGTCTGTGCCTCCATGACAGCCTGGAACATGCGTGTGGTAGAAAGAGGTGTGGCACGTTTGCCAGGGGCATGATGACCAGCAGTGCTCTGACGAGAACCCCTGAGCATTTGCCTATGTGGTACCATTCCAGACATCTGGCTATGGCTGCTGTGTCCTGATACAATTGCCATAGATACCACACTGTCCTGGCCAGTGCCAACCATACACTGTCCCTCAGCTAAGGGCAATGATGATGGATGTACAGGCAATATGACTGTGTGCATGGATGGGGAGGAGACTTGTGTACTGTCAATTAGTGCACCCAACAACAGACCCTGACAAACCTGCCTGTGCCTCAACACACCTATCCTCATGATCACTGTCTGTGTCAGTGACGTCATGTTCCCTGCTGTACTGAACCAGCCCCACCTCACCACCTGTGAGAGGAAAACAGGAAACACACTTTAAGACCTGAACATGACTTCAGACCACATGCACACATGCACACATGCACACACACAAAACTACACTCCTCCCGAAAGCAGACACACACAACACCAGCAATCACAGAACATACACAATAGCAGTTGCTGGTGGAGTACAGTATCACAAGCAAAACAGTCATATCACACCTGTCAGCATATAGGACATGTGTTGCTCAACAGCATGCAGTGCAAGTGTAGTCAATCCTTGTTACTAACAGTATACATGGCTTTGATGCATGTGTTTTGTTATTAGGTGATGGCTCTCCCCCTGGAACACAATGCATACATGGACACAACATTGCTGTGCAGGTATTCATAACCCTGTGATGTACTGTGCACCATAACTCACAGGTGTACATACCATTGCTGGATGTGTATCTGTGTGTCAGATAGGTATCCAATGCTGATTACAGCCTTTGTGCCTTTAGCAAATAATTGTGGACATGTGCTAATTGTGGACACGTTTTTAGCACATGCATGATGAGTATTCACACATCATCAGTGGTGCATGGATAATTGATTGAAAACCATTTGGCCACATACCCAATGTACGGTACTTATGGTGAGTGTAGATCATATTGTGGACATGCCAGTCTCATCCATGACATGGCATGCTAAAACACAACTGCATATTTAAACACTACACATACCAAATATGTGTCATATGACCTAGCCATTCAGTAGCATCACAAGACATATATGTGTCAGTTGTGCAAATGATGATTGGTATGCATGCTGTTTAGAGGTGCATATGTGTGCACAAATGCATCATAATGGTGTGTAGCAATGACAGCTATGTGTAGTACTGTGGTTACAATAACTGGATGGGGTATATTACCATAGGCCATCATCGTGAAGCATCAGGTGGTCACTCAAGGCTACAAATGTTTCACAAACCAGCACAAATCATGCTGTGCCGGAACTGTACTGCCTTGGCTAAATTCACCATTTCACAACCAGTTGTTACGTGAGTTTGTAAGGAGGCCAATAAGGAGCATTCCCTGACATGAATGTGTAGTGTGTTGCAGAGTGTTTAAATGACCCAGGATAGGCCTCTTCCCCTCAGGTATGTTCTGTGTAATGTGTGGATGAGATTTTGGATACTGGAGTGTGTCTTTACAGAGGGTTTGGGAATCCTTTATGTGTAGCATGTTAAAATGCTCTGTTTATGACATAGATGTGTATGTTATGTGGATGTTGAGTATCAACTGTGCCTATCCAATGGTCACTACAGTCTAGCCACATTTGTTTGAGATGGTCTGGGTATTGCATTTGTATGAGGCTGCTAATCACATTAGTGAGATGTGCGTGCTCTTTCACCAAACATGCACAGCATGCATTATTGGTAGGTGTGTTACATGTGTTACTATGACATGCACTTTTTATTTCCAATAATAAATGTAGAACACACTCACCAGCATCTGTCTGCTTCCTTGACGTCAACCCCGAGGTACCTACATAGAGATGAGAAATTTTGTCAGTGGCCACAACTGTGGCATTGCTACTGTGTGTTTGCAGTCTTACAGTACAACAACAGTTTACATTCACAGGGCTACAGATTATGTTCCAAATGATCAGTATTGCACAACAACAAGCTCCACATCTTTGAACGACACACTCCACATCTCACATATGCATGATCTACCAATACAGATAACAGTAGTCTACAGATATGCCATGTTACCTGCATGCTCCATGTGTGCTTGCTGGGTTGCTCCAACCTCCATCATGGTGTATGTCTGCTGCTGTTGTTGTTGGGCAGGTGCCACCAGGATCATGAGCAGCTCCTCCACTCTGGTGGATGGATGTTAACACCACCCCATGTTGCAAGCTGTTCCGTACACACATCAGCGGCATGCTGACAGACATGTCGGAGAAGATCACTGCAATGGTGGCGTACCTGCTCATATGTGTGGTTATGCAGGCCTAACTCATTGACCCTGCAGACAAGATCATGCCACATTGCAGTACTCTCCTGCTGGTCCTGGCTGGTTTGTGAAAAGAGCACACGGTAGTGCTGAATCATGATGCTAGTGATGATATCATCTTCAGCCCTACTGTAGCTTGGGTTCCTGTGGTGGGCCATGATCCCTGGAAGACATAAATACAAAAATATGTCTGAGCAAGTTATATGGCACATTTAACATTATACAGTACAGATATCACTGAACTGCTATATATATATATATATATATATATATATATATATATATATATATATATATATATATATATATATATATATACATACATAATACAATATATTGTACCTGAGCAGCACAGATTACAATAATTACTCACACACATACATCTACGTGTTGGAGTACATTTTCTATAGTGTCAAGTCCAAGATCGAACAGCAAAAACCCCAAGGCAAAGGACAACGTGCAAACAATGTAATAATAAACAGTCTCCCAGAACATGCACGTAGTCCAACTGGCTATAAAACGTTGTAAAAAATATACTTGTTGTACCAGAAAAGATAAACCGTGTAATATCCAAATCAAACGACCCGTTGTAGAATAAAAAAGTAGTTTATTCAGCTAAAACAAAGTAAGCGCTTTCGCCGATTGGCTTCTTCAGACTTTGATAAAATTACATAAACTCAAACTCTTTAAAACAGCCACCCTAAACTCTGATTGGTTAATAGTTATCAAAAATTGCGCCTAAAAATTTAAAGTAGAATGCACGTGAAAACCGTACAAATTCCCCGAAATAGGCTCAGCGATAGGAATAACACTTCGTTGCATATTAGTAACATGCAATCAGGTAATAGTGGGCAGGTGAATAGGGCAGTTAACAGGGCAATGAATTTCAATGGTTCAGGCCTAAATGAGGTAACAACGCCCCTCACTGAAACTGAACCTTCAGTATTACAGCATTTTAAAAATTCTAATGAGACCTTAGACAGCCATACGCGGACAATCATGGCAGAAGTTCACCCCAACCCAAGTAATGATCCTAATACCACTATAGGAGATGGGGAGAGTGGTAAGGATGATTTAGAAGGTGAGGGAGTTTCATTGGGGACAGCGACTACTATTATACATTCACAAGTTGTTAGACCTAAAGAAAATGCAATTAAACATACTAGTAAAACTAATAATGGAAGTAAGGTGAATGTACCCTTTCCCATTGCCCAAGACAATTTTTTGGGGAGAAAGAGGTCTGCAAGCAGGGGCAGACAAAAAAGGAAATGGTCAGTGGAGGAACAACAAGGACCTACTATCAAGAAGATGTGGGAACGAGTAACACATTAGTAGTTAATTTATCCAGTAGGCCATTAACGATTTATGAAGAGCAAGTGCTGAATAAAGGGTTAGGTTTTATCCCATCTAGAAAGACCGATATTGTTGACTTGGTTTTGGATACTAAGCTCTTTACTAGGAAAATACAACTAGCTTTAGAGTTTGGGAATAATTCCCAAGAGAGGGATAGCAACAGATTTAGACAAGTCAGTACTTACACCCCACAATTGAATTCTACCTTAGAAGTATTTAGTAATGTTGTTGAGAATGATATTTACACACAAATACGAAATGACAAGATGGATAGACACAAATGTAAATATAATCTGAACTATCAACAAAGAAGAGCTTTGAGGGAACTAAAGGTTGATAAAGACCTGATAGTTAGACCAGCGGACAAAGGTGGTCCGATAGTGCTTTTGGATACAGCCTATTATAATACTAAGATGAAATCTATGCTAGAGGACACCAGGTTTTACATGAAGATAGATACTCTGACCCTGATAGATAAGGTGTTTAGTATTTACTATACATTAGATGATCTATTGATGTCCTCTGACATCAGTAAAGAGCTATATGACTACTTTAAAGTCACCAACCCTGTGGTACCATGCATCCAGGGGTTACCTAAGGTTCATAAATCCTTAATAGATCCGCCCATGAGACCAATTGTAGCTGGTCAAGGATGGGCTACTGAACCACTGTCAATTTATCTGGATAGTATACTTAGACCATTAGTAGATAAGAACACATTGATACTGAAAGACAGTAAACAGTTTCTGTTAGATTTGTATACATGTACTAAAGACCTGAGGGAAGATGAGCAGTATATATTGGTAACGCTAGATGTAGTTAGTCTATTTACAGTGATTCCTAATGACATAGGTCTGATCTATATTTGTGACTACCTAAAAAAGTACACACATTTCTCCAATAGTAAGGTGGAATTGCTGACATTATTTCTGGAAATAGTCCTTACAAACAATATTTTTGTGTTCGATGATATCTTATACCATCAAAAGGATGGCGTAGCTATGGGCACATCTTGTGCCAATAGCTACGCCAACCTTGTCATGTCAGCATGGGAAGACAGATTCATATGCAATAATGAATTGTATAAGAGATACGTGAGAATATACCGACGTTTTGTCGATGATCTTTTCTTTCTGTGGATGGGAGATGAAGATACCCTGGACAATTTTATACTAATGTTAAATTCCTCCACTGAATTCATTAAGTTTACTGCAAATATATCTAGGACGAACATTTCTTACCTAGATGTTGAAATTTTTAGAATGGATAATGGTCTTCTTAATACAACAATACACAGAAAGGCTTGTCATAGGAATAGTCTGCTACACAGACAAAGTATGCATCCAGCATATGTTTTTAATAACATCCTAAGAGGCCAATTCTTGAGAGCGTCACGTATGAACCCTAGTGACGAACGATATCAGTTAGAATGTACAGATTTAATGAATAAGTTCATAGAGAGGGGATATGAGTCCAAGAAAATAAGTAACATTATGGAAGAGACTGGTGTTTTGAGGATGGAGAGAGCAAGACCATACTTTATGGATCAAGAAGAATGTATTCAAATAGATAGATTGGATGATAACATAGTGAAACCTATCACCTTTTATAGTAGGAATAGCAAGGAATTTGTCAATACCCTAGGCAAACATTGGAGTATTTTATCGTCAGACCATCAGATACAGAACTTAGTAGGCTCAAAACCAAGGGTAGTTTATAAGAATCACCCAAATTTGAAGAGATTGTTATGTAAACCGAGAATGAATATAGGTAATATTCAGATGGACACATCGCACGTTAATACAAAAATCTGTGGGAAATGCAATCAGTGTAGATATATTAGTGATTGCATTGAGTTTATACATCCTGTTACAGAACGGCAATATACCTTTTATACTAAAACCAATTGTGAATCTAGGAATTTAGTCTATCTTGCTATGTGTAAGGCCTGTTCAAGCTACTACGTAGGGAAGACCAACAGGATGTTGAAAGAACGTATCAGGGAACATATATATCAGATAAGGATAGGTTCAGACACTAATGCACTGTCTCGACACATTAAGCAGGTAGGGAATAGCCACCAATTCTGCTTTTATGCCATACAAGCATTAACATCAGGCATTAGAGGAGGGGACATTATAAACAGGACCCTTGAATGTGAGACTCGGTGGATCATTAGGTTCAGGTCGGATACATCACCTGGCCTGAACGATAAAGTCCAAATTAAACCCTTTTTAAAGAATAGGAGGAGGCATAAAGCTAAAAAATAAAAAAACATAAACATTATTTATAGCATCCACATTTCAGGGTTTTATCCCCAGGGTGCAATGGATATGTGGCCATTATGCTCCTTTGTTTTAATTTGGTATGAATAAAGTTCAGAATTTTTAGCTGAGCCCCTACACCCTATGAGTTGTAAGTGCCTTTGTTTGTTTGGAGCTTTATGCACCTCCATTTCATATGACATGCCAGTTTGTAAGGAGATTCCATATGAATGTAATATCCCCAGAAGTATATGTTTCTCTCTATGTACCATTGAGATAATTTGCAGCTATGGTGGATTTAAGTAGTTGCAATTGTGATGTCAATGGTAGGGGGGGGATCGGGAAGAGCTGGCTGGTTTTGTTACACAAATGCGTTCCACCATATATTTAGATAGGTTCTGTTTCAGTTTGAGAATTGTAAGTGTTGTTTTTCCCACACACGGATAATATTACATATTATATTTTATATTTTGTAGCGAGGATTTATATGACCAACGATTGATGTCGTTTTTATACAGAATGATTTCAACCATAATAAGATCTGTGAGTTAGTATATGGCCACTCCACTGACTATGTTTTATCTATACACCCCTTATTATGGTAGTATGAGATCCCCTGCCTAGATGTTACGGCTGCGCATTAGGTGCAACCGACATTGATTCAACTGTTTTGGTTTTCACTATGCGTGCGGTTATATTTTCCGGCACGTCAGGCAAATATAGGTATCATGTCGGGCAGTGGAGTTATGGATTACCACTGCAGTTTTAACAAAACTGATTCAAGGGATATGCTGGAAATAAGGTTATAACTCTGCATATGTTTAGTTTTTTAAGTAGTTATGCTTTTAGCGGCAACTATTTCTTTTTGAGCAGCCGTCGTAAGTATATATCTTTGCCTATGTGAATTTAAGGGAATGCCTTTCGGATATACGATGGACCATTTTAATGAGTGTCACTTACCTATGTATATGTCTGTTTGTGATTACCATCAGAGGGCAAGAACTGTATATAATCTTTATAACTGTTCTATGGAACTGTTACCATAGCATTGAGTTTTAAACGCGATTGCAGTTTATTTTGTTTTAGGTCATGTACTTGATCGCATAATGAATACATCTCTTGAAGTGCTCTTTAATGAGTGTCATTTACCTTTATATATATTTGTTTGTGATTATTATCAGAGGGCAAGAATTGTATATGATCATTATAACTGTTTTATGGAACTGTCACCATAACATTAAGTTTTAAACGCGATTGCAGTTTGCTCTGTTTTAGGTTATGTACTTGTTTGCATCATGAATATATTTCATGAAGCGCGTCTTGCAATTAGTTCAAGACTGCGTTTTTTATTCAGTTTTGTGTTAGGGAGATTTAATGATTTACTGTTTTAGAATGTATTATCTTGAACCTGAGGTGTTTTGTTATGATGAGTTTGTACGTTTTTTTCGTGCATTCTACTTTAAATTTTTAGGCGCAATTTTGATAACTATTAACCAATCAGAGTTTAGGGTGGCTGTTTTAAAGAGTTTGAGTTTCTGTAATTTTATCAAAGTCTGAAGAAGCCAGTCGGCGAAAGCGCTTACTTTGTTTTAGCTGAATAAACTACTTTTTTATTCTACAACGGGTCGTTTGATTTGGATATTACACGGTTTATCTTTTCTGGTACAACAAGTATATTTTTTACAACGTTTTATAGCCAGTTGGACTACGTGCATGTTCTGGGAGACTGTTTACATTTTCTATAGTGTTGTATGAGTGTACTGGATGTTATGTTTGTGAATACATAAATGATATGTATATCTGAGATGGCTTAGGGGCAAATCACATATGCTGTGATGTGAACGTTTGTGGGTTTTTTCCTAGTAAATGCTTTTTAATTTGTTACTAGCCAAAACAAAGTCCGGGGGCTACAGGTGGAATAAGGCACATTTCAGCATTTGCAAGTGGGTTTTCAGAAGGTTAAGCACAGCTTATGAAAGTTTAGCAATGTATAAGCTAACCGAGAGTGAAACACTGCAACTGCCACTTATCACTGCTCACTCCACAACTGCTTGAAAGTGCCTTGCTCACTCTCTATCCAATGAACCATGCTCTGCACAGCAACAAAATAAAATCACTGTATAAGACTATACAAGAATACCTGGCACACTGTATGCAACATGATGCACCACCTAGCCACAGCAGATATACATCAAGCTGATGTGTAAAGAAATATATCATCCATCACAATCAATGTAAGGTCCAGTAAATGTATTAATATTATACCACACAACTTGTTAATGCCAAACCCGTGGCCAAAATATGTGCACAATTGGGAATATAGGTCACATACTGCTGTAGTACAGTATGAATGTTGCTAGATACACAGTTATATGTATTACCACACATATGTCAAAGGACATGTTACAGACATACCCACACACATGTCAGACATAATTACAGGGCACAAAAGTATGACAACCCAGATAAGCTTTCAGTGTGTAGTATACAGTACTGTGTGTCAGTACTTACACAACCTTAATCTTGAGAAATGTAATCTGTGATGAATACAGGGACCACACAAAACAGTTGCTAGGATCAAAGCAAGGACCCAGAATACCATAACATAAACAGTTTCCCAGTAAGCTATCCCACAGATACATATATTTGACGTATTCACAAACATATTGACCATCACAGTCAGTCAACAGTACAATCTACTGCAACAAGTAGATGTAGGTGTGTATGAGTATATATATATATATATATATATATATATATATATATATATATATATATATATATATGTGTGTGTGTATATAGACATATACACATCCATTTGTTTACATATATATATATATATATATATATACACATATACATTTCACCTTTCATAGTGTGAATATCAATTATACAAAGGATGTAAGGTGTACAGTAATGTAATAACATTGCACATTCTTGGGATAAATGCATTCAAGGTGTTCACAGCCCTGGTAGCTTTAGCAGGCTTTATTGGCTTCAACATTGCAAACTGAATGAACCACCCACAGTGTTTAACCACTGCATGTCATATACCAGCACTGTATGCTGTCTTGTTTGTCACACACTAAAACCTACATACAAATATGCGCATATTAATCTTCACCAACATATATATCCCCCCTTTGCAAACAGTTGCAAGATGTCCCCTGCTCTATGCACATATACAGATGTGAATATATATGACACATATATATTTCTCTGTATGTGTGTGGCATACACACACATGGTCCACACTGATGTCAGTCCCTGGACCTCACAGCTGAACTGTTGGGCCTTGCTGCAACACAAACAGGTGTCACATATGAACACAGACTAACATTAGGAGGGTATATATGGCAACAGATGCTAGATAAGCATACTAGACTGCTACAGCAGTTGCCAATGCTAAGCTACACTTTAATATGACTATCATGCATGTGTTGTTCTGTCACACCCATGTTTATATAATGTCAGCGCTAATCTCCCCAACAGCCACTGGCCACACTACTGTACAGAACACAGATAACATAGATCATATCTTTGACATTTAATGCTGAGCTACACATTTCATAGGTATGTCCCACTGCCCACAGGTACACACAGTATTGTCCATAGCAGTAGTTAATCAGAACATCTGTGCAGAAAGAAGTACTGCTGTCACATATGAATGTTTCACATTATGTAGACTATTCTTCAATAACATCTACTACATGCCAGTAAATACATGTGTCACATACCTTTCCTTTCTATAATTTGGTGATATTTATTTTTCCTTTTCTCTCTGTCTCTCTCTCTCTCTCTGTCAGTCTCTGCAATAGAGTGATTGAGTTTGTTGGCATAGATTGCAGCCTGCTTTTGTAGGAATTGCACATGAGCATGTGATGGCCTCTGCCCACCAATTAGTGCCCACCATTTGCTAATTGCATGCAGCCTGCTGTGTAGTAATTGCAGTAATCACTGTCATAGCAACCCAGTAGTATAAATTGCTGACTCATGTAGGAGTGGCCCTTTCTGCTTTCCAAGATGGAGATCATCCTTGTTTGGTGTGGACATCATTGTTTAAGACAGAAAGTTGGTATAGTTCTTACATCAGAAGCCAGGGGTGTAGCCAGAGATTTACATTTTGTACTCAGACCTAATGTTGCTGCTTCCAGTACCCACTTGTCAGTGTTAGAAATGTACTCACCCCTCAAAATGCTACCCCAAGATACATGGAAAGATGTACTTTCTTTTCAACTGTTACAATTAACTGCCATACAAAACTAGTTATAGAGATGTATTCCTTTGGCACAAGAATTGTTTGTGAACTGCTATACTGTGAATATTCATTTACATAGTTCTAAACATTTTGTGCTTCTTTAGTGTTGACATTAGCACGAGCTGCTTAGAAAAACTGGGCACATTTCAGTACATTGAGTATGCTTACCTACATCCTTGGTAGACCCTGCACACACCGGTATATTCTACATTTGGTTAGGGTTGCAGAAGTACAGAGAGCGTAAGTAGTATTGTGTGGATTTTATCTTGCTGGACTTACAGGGTTGCTGTGTACATGTTAGTTTATCAAGGCATGTAGTCTGTCTGCATAACTCCCAACTGTGGACCTCTCCAAACGATAGCCAGAGAATAGCCTGTTATTTTTTGGTCTGTGCACCACACAGGTCTTTTCAGCAATAGAGCAATGGCATTCTTACAGTTGGTTGCTACCAGTACATGGCTACATCCATTTGTATTTCAGTATTGTATTCCTACATAAGGGTATGCTTCCAAAACTCCTTCCAAAGCTATTTGCACAGTGTGTAACAGCAGAAAGGCTAATATGCCTCTGTGTTTCTGCCTCTACCAGACCTCTCAACCAATTAGGTACATATTTGAACAGAATCAGGGAAAAGTCAAGAAAAAGTCAGGAACAATGAGGGACACCTTTAAAATATCATTGCCATTATGTTGAAACATTGAGGGAATCAGAGCATATGAATTAATACACCTTTTCTGAAGTAAAAGAAGTGTCTAACTCTTAATTATTGCCATTATTCATTAAGTATAATTCACCACGTTTCTGCCCAAAGTCACTAGTTTTAGGAGGGATTCAGAGGGACAAAGCTAAAATTTGGGTTAAAATCTGGGACATCCCTGAAAATTAGGGACAGTTGAGGTATGGCCTCTGCCCTAAACAGATATGTCAGTGTTTGTCCTGCTGTGATACTGTGTGGGGTTGTAAGGTGATGGTGTAACATTATTTCCTGCTAGAATGGCTGCTTCTCTTATCGCAGTCATGTAATGTAATCTCACAACAACTGTTAGTCAACATCCACAGAACAAGTTGTGTGGTATGGTATTCCTAATTTTCCTTTACATTCACTCATTCTGATGCATGATATAATTAAGCACCAACTTGATGTATATCTACCGTGGCACTTCATGTTTTGTAGTGTGTGCAAGGTCCAGGGTTTGAGACTTACAGAGGTGTTTTATTTTGCTCCTGAGCAGAATAAGGGCCCTCACATACAGAGTGACTAAAGCACTTTTAAGCAGTTGTAAGTGGGTTTGCATGGGTTTGCGCAATGCTGCGCATTGCTTAGCCAAGTGCAAATAAGTGCAAAACCATGCAAACCAGCTAACTACTGCTTAATAGTGCTTACTCCTGCTCACCCCCGCACTAATTTCTTTGAAAGAAAACAAAAAATGGGGAGATAGGAAAGTGGTGAAAAAGGGGCACAAAGAGGGAAAGACAGTATGGAAAATATCTCAGGATGTGCAGGATGGGTGTAGGGAAGGTCCATAGCTGCCCATTTCTTCAACAGCAACAGCTGTGCATATGGAATAAATTTGGAGGTAGATATGAACCCTTCAACCCCTGAGAGAGGGGTGAGGACAACAAAGTATGTTGTAATGCCAATTAAATAACATTTCATGTGTCCAGTGGACATGTGTGCAAAATGGGCAGCTATGTATGGGGCGTAATTTTTTTTTAGGAGCAGATTGCCCCTTTTTTTCAGGTGAGAGTGGAATGTGGGGTAGGGGAAGTAGGTATATTTGGGGAGGTAGGTTGGGGAGGTAAACAGACAAGACAAACAAGACGCATGCAGGGGCGGTATATGACACATGTGGTGGGTGAACACCTTTGACAGGGAGGGATGTTTGGAAATCGCAAGCCCATGAGCCCCCAGATGGAAACAGTGGGACTGAGGTCCCCACCCATGGGCAGTCACCAATACACCTTCACGGCCCAGAAGGTGGCTGTGCTGGGGGCTGTGTAGGAGGGGCAGACTGACCTGGGAGTTGTGCCACTTGGGCCTCAAGCTGGCATAGAGGTTCTGCAACAGAGCGTTCAATCTCTCTACGCACCACAGCCCGGTCCGTATGAAGGGTGATAGGTGCCTCTCCACCCACGCTTGCAGGGGGAGGCCAAGCCCCGTCCCCTGCAGCACTTCCACCCGAAGGTGGCACAGGGCCAATGGAGGAGAAGGTCCCAGGCTGGGCACCATATCTGCTGGTGCCAGGTGCCATGGCCAGCTGAGGTGGGACAGGTGGGTCTGCTGGGACCGGCCATCTCATACAAACTATGTTTTGGAGAGTTTAATAAAGATATGGGTTAGTAACAGTCAACAGCATTGCCAATTAGTTATAACAGCATGCAGAAGTATTCCCATTAACCCAACACACCAGATTTTCAACAGTTGGAAAGCAAGCATGACACATGCATATATAGAACAATAGTGGACATTACAACAGCATGTAGATTTAATTGATGGCAACAGGCCACCAATGTTGTGGTATTTTAACAGGGCACATGCATAGAAATAAATACAAATATTTATAAACCTATATGTCCCAACAAATGTTTTGAGATTAGACATGCCAATTGAGGTGTGGAGTTGCATTTTTTATGCACATACAGTAGGGTGAAAAAAGATAGCTGAATTAACAACTTATATATCCTTCTAGTTTTCACTACATTCCTATTAACTGCAGTTATTTGTCCCTTACATGTATTATTACACTACCCAATGCCCTTATATTGTGCAATTGGATTTTGCTATATCATTATATACATGAGCTGTATCTTACATAAAAACTGTCCAAGATGCAGATGTTACTGCAACACATTTTGAGAGTTGCTCACACGCACTACTGCTAAGATGGTACACTGACAACTCTACTTTCATATAATTATCTAGATATGTTCAGGTGAAAATATCAGTTATATGTTAACAGCTCCCTACCTTTCTGGCAGCACACTGATATTTTTTGGAAACACAATAACAAGCTACTCATGTGCCAGATTAACCTGTACATGCTGGGCATGAACCAACAGTTGAGGGCTGAAAATATGCATAAAAGCTACTGGCACTCCCTTCATCCACGTTATATAGGCCTACCCAAGTGTGGGTTGACACTGCTTAATACAACACTACTATTTGTAGAATACAACAGTACAACAACATATCAAAGAAAATGACACAGACGCACTCCAGGAATTATACATTTATTAAAGGAGTATTACACCTTTATTTATTGGGTTAAAACAGTTTTTGAAGGCTGTCTCATTTATTTAATATAACAGTACGTGCAGAATAATTACTAACCTGCCTCATGACGTAGCCTTTGCAGCCTATCTTCATGGGCTTGCAGATTCGTAGCCTGCTCACCTGCAGCTGTGAAGTAAATGCAGTGATATTGAGACATACCTATCCATAGTATAGACAAGCATGGCAAATCTTAACTACCTAATACAATGGCTTCTTACTCAGTACTGGGGCATTAGGCATCATATGGGATTCCTGGATCCACCGGTCCAGTTCATCCCCGCTATGCTGCTTCAGGTCAGAATAATGGTGCCTAACCTGCTCACCAGTCTGAGGAACACCAGTGGCACTGGTGAGATCACGGGTAAGACTGTTACAGGCCTCCATTTTATATTGGGTAACCTGGTACTGGCCCTGCAGGAGTCTTTCCTCATGTTGGTGGACAAGGAGCCAAACCATAAATTTGGACTCCTGGATGCCCCAGCATTGTAATCTAAATCGACTGCCTTCACCAGCACCAGCCATGCTGACTGCAGAAGGAAGCTACAACCAGTTATAGCAAGTATTCCCGCCTGTGGAGCTTAAATATGCCTCATTTCCCACACTTATTTGTGACTGGCCAGTTTTGGAAAAGCTCAGCTGTAGGAACACCTGCTTAGCTGATGTTGGCAATGTTTAAAATTCCTTTGATAGATATGTGTCTGTTGAAAGTGCATTTTTGTAAAATACTGTCATGTCTTAGTGGTTAAGTACTGTGCACAGTATCCTTAGTTCAAGCCCTGTCACTGTTTTTTATTTTACTGCTGGGCAGACCTGATTATTTAAGGAACAGTAAAGCAGGTGTGAGCGTGTTTACCAATCTTTGCTCGACTTTGCCCAACATTGCCCAACTTTGCTCAACGTTGCCCAACATTGCGCTAGTTAGTGCGGAGTGCAGCTATGCACAAAGACGTTGCGCTGGTTAACACGGTGTGCAGCTACACGCAATTGTATTTAAATATGCTTAATACTGGTAAAATGTGCTTAGCAGTGCTTTATATTGCTTAAAATAGGCTGCTCATGCCTCAGAATGCATAAACATTTCACTTTCATATATATATAATTTGTGCACTACTACATTTAACATTTTAATGCTTTTTACAAAACTTATACATAAAAAAATGTCAGGAAATATTTTTGTATACAGATTTCCCACATAAAATGGAACGTGCAGTAGTGGGACTCGAACCGGGAATGTCTCCTCTTTGTGCGAAGGCTGTAACCACTACGCTATCGCCATGTTGCTTAATTTGCATATATTTTTTTTATTATCCTCTTCTGGTGTCTAAGCTGCTAACTGTAGTTAAGCAATGGGCAAACTCACGCAAACCCGAGCAACTACGAGCAGCTATATCAGAAGAAAAAAATTATTTTTATTTTTTATTTTGTAAGTTGTTTAACATATGGGGAAGTGTAGTGGTACCTTGTACACATGTGAGTGGACTCGCTCATGTAAATGGAAGTTGCTGCATTTCTTCATTGCATGGGCATGGATTTTTGGACTGCTCGGCAGTCCGACATGCCCCTTAAACTCATCCACGCTCCATGTAAGCTTGAGGGAGCGCACCCTCATTAAAATGCATGGCACGCTGCCATTATACTCTTACACTGGCGCTTCTGTGTAAGACTAATCTAGTCTTACATGGAAGATTAGTGAATCTGGGGGTATGTCTTTTTTATTTATTATCATTATTATTATAATATATATCCTAACATATAAATGTCAGGCAAACTCAAAGACACTTAAAATGTAGGCATCCCCATCCCACAGTTTATATAGGTGTTACCCACACCCAGTCATGGATTATTGTTAAAATATGTGTTTATTTGATATGCTTTTCAATGATTACTTCAGTGACTACTCAGAATCATACTGTTTTTATAGCAGAACCTATTACTCCTGTAATATTTGGTATGCCCAAAGTTCACAAGGAAGTTAAAAAAATGCACTTAAACTTATGAGTAGTCATGTATGGCTAAGAGAGCTCATATGTATTTATTTGGAAAATATGCTAAAGCCTTACATTTCAGGTTAAAAATTAAAGATATAGAGGATATTTAAATGGTGAATGGATACTTTTCAATTAACCCCCTACAACTTCGCGCTGCTGTGTTTTGGCGGTATTTCAGTAGTGGATTTTCGGTCAGACACCTGGACCTGGACATGGTTTTCTGCAGCACAGGTACTCCACTACCTAGTTGAGTTTTCTGCAGAATGCAACAGTGTGTGTGGAAGGAGGTAAGTATACCAAGCCTGCTGAAAAAAAAAACCTTCCTTTCTTGCCTTCATTCTGATGTAACTATAACAGTACATCGTGTACTGCACATCCTCAGCTTTCGGACACTCAAGTCACGTCTCCTCTACAGTCACTTGACAGCAACAGAAAAACTTTCTCATATAGCTCTACACTTTCAATAGCCACAATAGTCACAAAACACTAAAGATTTTATTTCCACGTTTCAGCACTGTTGTGATTCACCACTGACACACTTAAAGGAGGTTGCATTAGTCCCTTTACCTAATATACGTCTTGTATAACAACTGGCTTCTCGGGATTAATCACATTTTCATCATGATTCATACATACCAAAGTCACACAAATGAATTACAAAACATTACACTTTGTTCAATTCTCTCCAGTCTTTCTTAAGCTTTAAAACTGGGGTTAGTGACCTAAACTATGACTCCTTATACTACACATGTCTGTTGGCAAACTCAAACTGTACAAATGTATTATTTGCAGCATAATCCACGGTGGTGCAGAGGTAGCATTGTTGCCTCACAGCAAGAGGTTCTCCCATTCGATTCTCGGCTGGAGTGCAGGGAGTGCCTTCTGTGTGGAGTCTGCATGTCCTCCCTGAGGTTGGATGGGCGTTTGAAAGACTTGCGTAAATGGGCGTGCCTCCTTTGAAGGTTGAACATCGAGCTGGCACCTCAGCGTTCGTGAAAAGCTACTGCCAATCATTAGCGGACCGGAGTTCCGCTGTGGTGACCCCTAACCGGGAAAAAGCCGAAAGACAAACAAAATACTGACTGGAAGTTTTTTGCCAAGTCACTCACCACATTAGCATGAGTCACAGTACAGCTCATAATAAAATACAAGTAAACGGAATTTAAAAAAAAAAGTTATGTTTCTCTTCTTGCCACCATACCTCTATAAAATTGTTACTTTGACATCGACCCAATTACTTCGTTCTTCACAGCAGAGTGAAGTGGTAGGGGTTTAACGGGACAGTACTGGCAAATGAAATGAATATAACTTTTCATTACCAGTGTTCTTTTTCTTCATGTTACCATTGCTATAAGCAAGATTTTATTTGCATAAATGTTATAATAAATGTATTTATTCTGGATTTTAAGTTACCTGTTTTTATTTACTATGATCGGTCAATCATGATAATGGTATGTCTAGAGCTGTAATATTCCTGTCTCCATTTTAAATAATCAGTTAGCTCTTTCTCATTTTATGAGCTGTTCCATTATCCCATTTTTTTATTTTTCCTCTGTTAGTGTTTTTATATTGTACCTAGCACCAACGTAAATTTGTATATACTTTTTTTTTTTTTTTTTTTTTTTTATATACAGCTGGCTGGTACTTCCGTTTAGATATCCATAGAGATGGCTGGCATGCCTGGCCTCTGAGTCATACATGGAAAGGGCTACATGGAGTAATCACAACAGCCTTCAACTGGGAAAATAAAATGTATTTCATAAAGGTATTGTACTCCTTTCATTCATTGTTTCTTTTAGACACTACAGATTTGAAGTAGATTTAATGCCACATGGGTTGAATAGCACAGGCCATAGATTCAAGCTAAGTATCATTGAAAGAGCATATAACTGCAAACCTAGCTCTTGGTATTACAAAGTACATGGTATAGATGAATTACACTACAGACATTCACTTATATTATTGTTCACTGATTTGCACTAGACTTAGCTAGCAATGGGAAACAATTTCTACATTACCTGATGAACTGCTAACACTAATGGCTCTCATGTAAAGGACTTGTATGGGCATCAGAGCAACACAGCCCTGGCCAATGATGCACTTCATTAGCCTGTATTGACTTCTGTGGGAAATGGAATATTTGTGATTGCCATCATGAGCAGAGCTGTTGCCCTGTTACTCATAGGGGTTTCTACTGACAGAGACAGACAATGAAGAAATGCACACACTTCCAAAGGTAATCTCCCAACCAAGCCTTTCTGTAATAAGTTAAAGTGAATCCTGCAAAGAATGGACAAGTGATAAGTTCTAACATATCAAGTGTCAGCAGCAGTGAAGAACTGGTGCATACAGGCCTATGCATCCTGTGATAGAATTATCGCGCCATTACTTGTATAGACGGAGATTAGAGCAAACTAAAAGAAAGACATTTGATAGTCATTCTGTCTGGAACAACCATGAGTTTAGCAGCACTCACTGTGTCGACAGTTGGTTAAATTGCTAAACACTGTTAAAGATAGTTTGTGATAGTTAAAGATGCAGATATCATGGTGATGAGTCAACTCTCAAATAAATATCACAACATTCTATGCTTGGTTTCCCAGATTCTAATATAGTAATGCTCTAATTGATATCAGACATGCCAAAAAGAGCTAAATTCAGATTGCAGATAATACAAGACTCCCTAAGTGGGTGAGTATACCAAATGAGTCAGACATCTGTGAAGATCCAACAAGTTGTCTTTTGTTTATACCAAAAAAAATTGATTTTGGCCACAAATCTTAGGAAAGAGCATAGTGGTATTCAGATCCTATTAACTAAAGTTAGAAATTGAGGTGGGGGGTTGTACTAACAATAATCCAAAGCTTATCTTGAAACAAAGAAGGAGAGAGGCAAACCAAAGGAATGCCTGACTGCACTGTCAGGTCATAGGGTGCCTAAAGCCTGTCTCAGCACTCAGTGGTTACCAGGCAAAGAAACATATCCTGGATGGGGTGCCAGCCCATCATAGGATGAAAACACACACACATGTATGCACACACATATTCACATGCACTTTTTGACACAGGACAAACACTCCTAATTTGCATGATCACTGGCTCATCTGTGGCATGTCACATTTTAGGGGTGCGGGAGAAAACTGAAGTGCTCACTAAAACTTTATGCATATGCAGAGGGGGCAAGCAGACTCTACACAAAATGTACCCCAACAGTGAACTGAACTGGACAACCAAGTGCTCTGAAGCAGCAGTGCTAATCACTGTATCACTATGCTATGCATTTACGTTATTTTACAGTTTGTGGGTTTATTTGTTTATTTATTTATTTATTTATTGGTATTTTTAACCACTAGATTTTGTATCTAGTAAGATTTTGCAGCATTTATAAGTTCATGTTTCTGCCATTTGACCACCAGTCTAATTCTGTGGCCAGTGTTGCAGTTTTCTAGAAGTTTAGCTGCTCTATAGATCGTAATTGTACTGCCATTGGTAGGCCACTTAAAGCTATTGCTGTTTCATTTTTATGAAATTATTATTGATAATGCTTTAGTTTCGTAATTGTTTCAGGATCCCCTAAATCAGTCTTCTCAAACTGGAACACTATTGTTTAACAGCTTCAACAACATTAATTTCTTGCAGAAATGGGTTTTCCAAATTCCAACTATATAATGAGTCAGAAACATCCTTTCTGTACACTCCACCACCCCCTGCCCCTGCCAAAAGTCTTCAGCTTTTTATGGCCAATTTTTACAACATTGCTTCTAGAAAATAGTCACATAAACATATTTGCATTTCTATAAATCTTTGGTTACTTTCCCAGGTACTCAGTATGAGAGCAACCTGTTGGGAATTTTTTTAAGACAAGTAGATCAGAGCTCTAAGCCTATCTTTTATCAGATTTAAACAATCCAATGAAAAGCACACAAGGCTGGAAACCAAGAATATAGCTAAACTTATTTATTTAAACACTGGTAAGCGCTTTCGTCTGGTGACCATCACCAGATTACTTGATGGTCACCAGACGAAAGCACTTACCAGTGTTTAAATAAATAAGTTCGCCTGTATTCATAGTTTCCAGCCTCGTGTGCTTTTTATTGGATTGTTTGGTTTATTTTTATTTTTACTTTGGTCTTTATCAGATTTAGTTGTTTTAGGCTATAGTGACAAAAGAGAAAAAGTGCTTTAAAAATGACTAAAAAACATCCAAAACAAAGCACTCAGGAAACCAGCGTAATGAAGCCAACAACACAGCGTAGATTAGAGCAGAAAAACTATTTATTTTAACATTTACAAAACACCACGTTTTTGTCCTAGTGTATCCAGGACTTCTTCAGAAATAATAAGTGCATTGTGTTTCCTCTTTATATATCACTCTCCTAAGTGCCTCAGGGTCATAATAGATCCCAATTAAATACATTTCCTAAACCATTTGATTTTAATTAACATAAAACAAAATTAAAATACTCATACTAAGAATTACTATAACATTTTCACAATAAATACAATACAAACATCTATCTACTTAAAACATTCTTCAACACTGATATAAATATATAATTACATATAATTAATGTTTCTAAGCATTGCATATACACCTGTGATAAACTAGTACCTATGCATAAATGTAAAACAAACATATCCCCTCTTTTTATATAAAACATGTATACATTAAAAACCTAATAATGAATATATGTACTAAAATATGGATGCACTAAAAAATAACCTAGTTGAATTAAACATTGCATGTAAACTTATTTTGTGTTTATTTTTTTGTGTGTATGTAAAATTAATTATATAAAAATATCCCTAACATATTTCATGTCAAAGTTTAGCAGATCTTAATTTGAGAACTGGCACCAATGAAACATGTTAATTGAGTCCTAGGGGCTTATTGGCTTCTAACCTCAACTGCCAAAGAAGCTCCTTGAACTCAGTGGTGAAGGTCTTCCCTGTGGGTCCGTTTCAACTTTTTTCTATCACAAAGAACCCAAAAACTGCTTCTGTACATTCTTTACTGTGCTTATACAAAGCATTATTGATGTCACATTTTTTTATGTCATTCATGTGTTCATATATATGTCACTTTAGTTTCCTATTGGTCTTTCCAATATAGAAAGAACCATAAAATTTACATATAGCAATGCATATTATTCCAAAAGTATCACAGTTGCAGTAAACATTACTTGCCAGTTTTGTTTTTCTAGCTATTAAATCCACTGATTCCCCCTGCAAGAATTTATTTAATTGGGATCTATTATGACCCTGAGGCAATTAGGAGAGTGATATATAAGGAGGAAACACAATGCACTTATTATTTCTGATGAAGTCCTGGATACACTAGGATGAAAATGTGGTGTTTTGTAAACGTTAAAATAAATAATTTTTCTGCTCCAAGCTACGCTGTGTTGTTGGCTTAGTTACACTGGTTTCCTGAGTGCTTTGTTTTGGATGGTTTTTAGTCATTTTTAAAGCACTTTTTCTCTTTTGTCACTTTGGTTTTGGTTTGGTATGGAGGAATTGGACACCAGCATTAACTCCCCAATTGGGGGAGTAAGCGGCTTGCAATGTGTAAGCGAAAGACTCACACGTGTAGAGGGGCAGCTTACACAACTTGTAGAAATTCTAACTCAGCATTCCGCCGGATTACCTGCCCTGTTTGGATCTGACAACAGCGTTGTAAGATCGCTACCAGGTAACCAGGAAGCATTAGCCTTACTCAAAGGAAGTAAATGTTTACTACAGGATTGTTTGTTGGACAGACAACCTACATGTGGTCAGATTCAAAGGAGGACTGCGGATAAAGAAAAACAGCAAGTTTGTTTGGATCAGGGAGATTCTGAAATACATTCTCCTTCTAACAATTCTGGAACTAATATTTCGAATAGAAAGGAGGAAAGATGGCAAGCTGGTTTGCAAGGTGACTGTTTTAATTCTGTCAATAATCATGTCGGCAAAACAGCTAAAGTTTCTGAGACTATTGGTCGGGATGGGGTTCATTCTGTAACCAAATGGTTGAATACTAATTGTAATTTTACTGAAGGCCGTTCAGACAAGAATTTATGTCTGGGCGGCATGATACAAACACTTACAACACTAATGTTAATAATTTACATATTATGTTAATGTACAAAATATTGCATATGGACAATTGTTATCTGAGAGAATGTATTGAGAGGGGAATAGTACCTAAGGGGTTACATGTTTTTAAATATCCTAATAATGTTGTGGATGGGAGTGATTTTCATAAAGAACTGATAAACATTTTTAACCAATGTGGCTTGGCCATCCTACAAGCCATTATTTCTAACAACGAAAAAAAAATGGATGCACTATATGATCAAATAGGAGACATAAACAATAAAATTGTAACACATCTCCTATTTACTGTGGAGAGTGAAAAAGTGAAATATTTCAAAGCTAAAGAGAAAATAGAAGAGAAATGTAAACAAATATATTACAGAAAATTTAAAATGTTAGACAGGGATGTGTCAGAATATAGAGAAAAACGTAGTTATCCTAAACCCAACAACAATAGGAGAACATATAGGAATTATCATGAAAATGGAGGGGGAGAAATACAGAGGGGAGACACTGTTAACACAGGATGGAATATGTCAATGGAACCTATGGAATTTCAAAGACGTGAGGATCAGGGGGGATACAATTTGAATGACCCTTTATAATTTCCTACGGTGAGGAGATCGGAGAGAATCAGACAACAAACCCCAGTGAATTATTTCTATCCAAAGGGCGAGTACCAGAGGGGGAGGGGATTCTAAAGGTTGACGCTCAAACAAATGTAACACATGTAACACATGTAAATACAAGGGAAGAAAGTATTACAGTGGATGGGTACAGACATGTGTACCAAAATTTCAGCATTTTCAATTACAGTTCTTTAGATATAGGACCTATACATTTTAGTTTGTTTACTAAAGGACTGAAATTTGTTCCAAGTAGTGTAAGTCAAAATGAACATGTTCTTATAGATCTAAATTATTTTTGAGGAAAAAAGTCTTGAACTTTTGATGCCTAACAATAGACTTCCCATTAATGCTATTAGGAAAAAGAGTATATTTAACCCACCCTTCCATCCCCAACTTAAGAATTTTTAGACTCAGGTAGAGATGGAGTTGAGACAAAATTTAAATAGTCAAAATAGATTTTATAATTTGACTAAAGAAGAATACACATTGTTGGATTTATTGAGGAAGAATGGTTATGTCAGGGTCATGAATCCTGACAAGGGAGGAGGTGTGGTTTTTATGGATAGTATAATGTACTTGGCTAAAATGTTGGAAATGTTGAATAATCCTGAAAGGTATTCCAGGGTTTCTCACAATTAAATCAATGTCGCCCACAGGAAAATAGATTTTATGTTAAAAGAAATGGCTAATGGCCAACAGATTAGCCAGGGGACTCTATCATTTCTATCTATAGACAAACCTAAATCCCTTCCATTTTTGGAATGCCGAAGGTCCATAAGGATGCCCTTAATCCACCTTTGAGGCCTATAGTAGCTGCTTCTGGGTCCAAAACCTACCCCATAGCAAAGTTTTTGTATTTAAAATTAAAAAGGGTATGGTTAAATAAGGCGGGCATCCTTAAGGACTCTTGGGATTTTTTGAGGAGTATCGATCAGGGTTTATATCAGGAAAATCTTATTTTTGTCACTTTAGACATCCAGGACCTGCTCAATGTTATACCTTATCAAACAGGACTGGATTGGTTTGAAGAAGCATTGAGAACAAAATGTAGTTTAGACAATGACACTATTATTTTAATGACAGAATTGATGGAAATGGTACTCAAACATAATTTTCTCTATTTTGAGGGCGAATTTTTTAAGCAGAAAAGTGGGGTGGCTATGGGGGCCAGTTGTGCCCCCATGTATGCCAATTTGGTTCTGTCCACTTGCGTAGAGAAATTTGTATTCCATTCTGAGTACTCCCAATACTGGAGTTACTATATATGTTACCTGGACGACATAGTTATTTTTTGGAATGGGCCTGAACTTATACTTAATGAGTTTATAGACTATTTGAATAGTACCACATCCTTTCTTATATTTACGCACAATATTACCTATGATCAATTACAGTATTTGGACGTACTTATTGAAAAAGTACCAGGAGAGAAGATATTTAAATCCAGTGAGTTTAGGAAAAAGACATTCTCAAATTCCTATTTATTTTTCACTAGTTGATATCCTTTCAGTCAAAAGAAAGGGACAATCAAAGGACAGTTTATTAGAAGTTGTAGAATGACCTCGAATGGCCAAGATTATGTCACTGAGAGTGGTAAATTAAAGGCTATGTTCATAAAAATGAAGTACCTAATGGAGTTGTTAGAGCAAGTGGAAGGTGAAATTTTGAAGGAAAGAAAAGGTAGGTTCGGTCCAATCTTGGGTAAGCCGGAGCGTAACAACCACCGAGAAGTGAATAATGACATAGATCAAACTGGTTGGAATGGTAATTTTATTTTGAATTTCAGCAGTAATGTCTGCTGTATCAAGGAAATAATTTAAAAAAATTGGGAGAGATTTGGGAGATATTCTAACCTGGATTTATTATTTAAAAATCCGCTCAGGTTTACCTATAGAAAGGGCAGAAATATAAAAGAGATGTTGGAGAATTATAAGGTGAAAAACTCCAGATCCAAGAAGGGCACATATAAATGTGGTACTTGTGCACAATGTTCATATGTCCTGCAGGGGGAATCCGTGGATTTGATAGGCAGAAAAACAAAACTGGTAAGTAATGTTTACTGTAACTGTGATACTTTTGGAATTATATACATCACTATATGTAAATTTTTTGGTTCTTTCTATATTGGAAAGACCAATAGGAAACTAAAGCGACGTATATATGAGCACATGAATGACATAAAAAAATGTGACATCAATAATGCTTTGTATAAGCACAGTAAAGAATGTACAGAAGCAGTTTTTGGGTTCTTTGTGATAGAAAAAGTTGAAGCACATCCACGGGGAGGACCTTGGGAGACCACCACTGAGTTCAAAGAGCTTCTTTGGCAGTTGAGGTTAGAAGCCAATAAGCCCCCCAGGACTCAATGAACATGTTTCATTGGTGCCAGTTCTCAAATTAAGATCTGCTAAACTTTGACATGAAATATGTTAGGGATATTTTTATATAATTAATTTTACATACACAAAAAAACAAAAAATAAACACAAAATAAGTTTACATGAAATGTTTAATTTCAACTAGGTTATTTTTTAGTGCATCCATATTTTAGTACATATATTCATTATTAGGTTTTTAATGTAAACATGTTTTATATAAAAAAAGGGAGGGATATGTTTGTTTTACATTTATGCATCGGTACTAGTTTATCACAGGTGTATATGCAATGCATAGAAACATTAATTGTATGTAATTATATCTTTATATTAGTGTTGAAGAATGTTTTAAGTAGATAGATGTTTGTATCGTATTTATTGTGAGAATGTTATAGTAATTCTTAGTATGAGTATTTTAATTTTATTTTATATTAATTAAAATCAAATGGTTTAAGAAATGTATTTATTTGGGATCTATTATGACCCTGGGGCAATTAGTAGAGTGATATATAAGGAGGAAACACAATGCACTTATTATTTCTGAAGAAGTCCTGGATACACTAGGACAAAAACGTGGTGTTTTGTAAATGTTAAAATAAATAGTTTTTCTACTCCAATCTACGCTGTGTTGTTGGCTTCATTACGTTGGTTACCTGAGTGCTTTGTTTTGGATTGTTTTAGGCTATCTTACCAATTTTGTATTTAGTCATCATCATCTGGATGCCATTCATTTCATGTAATTGTGTTGTTTCTTGACTAAAATATGTTAAGTGAATGGCTGCAGGTTTTCTATCAGGGATACTGTAGCCAAAGTATTATTAAATATAAAGTTACTGCAGTATTATTTTGCAAAGTTATAGCTGTATGGTTTATCTGTGGGATTTAAACTGAAGTATGCTTTCTTTATATTAATGGCTCGGTTCTTTTATGTTATCCTCCAGAGGTGTGCAGTAAGAGATTTGTTTCCTCCTTTGTGGGACATACTTTTACAGGGTTCATCCTCTACTGTTGCACTTTGTTTTTGAATTTGGCTCATTATTCAGTTTGTTTCATCACTGAGTGCCTAGGCCATTCACAAGTTCATATGGTGAAAAAACTGCAAGAAAAACCTAACCAAGCTAGAGTTTTTACTGTGCGATACCTTAAAACTCCTGTATCCTCACATAGGATATATGCAAATTACCCCTTAAGGACATCAAGTATTTCAGTTATATGGCTTCTGAATGTCCATGACTTTAGTCTTTAAGGGTACATTCAGGCCAATAAAGCCAAACCCCACTAGATGTGGATATGCACATTTCAGCCTTTTTATGACCTTGTCAGCACAGCATAAGTGGACTGTTTGGCTATCAGCACAGGGTCCTTAAATCCAGCTGATGTCCATAGCCATTAAGATGTGTACAAAATATCCCAAATGACCTCCAAACCAAAGAGTAAAATGTCACATTGACAAACCAATTAGCAAAAACTGCAAGGGAAAACCTAGCCAAGCTAGAGTTTTCACTGTGATTCCTTAAACCTCTTAATGTTATCACTGTGATACCTTAAACCTCCTAGTGTTTTCACTGTGATACCTTAAACCTCCTGCAATAGTGAAAACTCTAACTTGACTAGGTTTTTCTTGCAATTTTTACTAATTGGTTTGTCTGCATGACCTTTTTCTTCTTCGGTTTGGATGTTACTTGGGATATTTTGCAGACAGTTTAATGGTTCTGGACATCAGCTGGGTTTAAAGACCCTGTGTTTCTTAAGTATAGCCAGTCAACTTATACTGTGCTGATGATGTCATAAAAAGGCCAAAACATGCATTTCCACAACTAGCAGGGTTTGGCTTTATTGGCCTGAATGTATCCATGAATACTTAAAAATAAAAAGTAAAAAGTCATGGACATTCAGAAACCATATAGCTGAAACACTTGATGTCCTTAACAGGTTAGTTCCATATATCCCATGGGCCTTTATTGCAGGAGGTTTAAACACAGTGAAAACTCTAGCTTGGCGAGGTTTTACTCATAGATTTTACTAATTGGTTTGTCTGTGTGACTTTTTTACTCTGGTTCAGATTCATATGCTGAACTATAATAGTTGTTGGTAACTGCAGGGTTCCTGTTTTTTGGGTCCCACTCTAAGGTACCCATTTTTGGCTGCAGTACTCCAGCACCATAGAAGCCTCAGTGTGTACAATCAGAAACAGTGGGAGACTGAAGAGGGTAAATGTAGATGTGTAAGCTGGCATTCCTCTATGAACAACCAACTGATATTTGTGCAGTTCAGGTACATCCTGAATATTTTCATAATCCGTGTTGGTGTCATGTATCTTGCCTTCCAATACTCAAAGATATTTTTCACTCATAGGTTTCTTGTTGCTCATACAACTCTCTTTATTCAGCTGCACAGCCTGTCAGCACTTGCTTTAGACATCCACTAGGTCTCATACCTGCAAATGATCACTTACAAGTGGAGGTAACACATGCATTCAGAGTGGACAACAAACACAGGTCTTGTCTGATTCCATGGGTACTAGTGTACCATTAGTACAGAATCAGTATATATACTCAGCGCATAACCTCTGCATATAGTTAGTAATCATGTAGTCTCCTTTACAAGGGGTACTCCTACTAATTTCCTATTTAACTCTGTTGAACTACATGGAACACTGTACTTACGCTCCAGTATCGGGAAAAAGACAACCTAGTTAAATGATACTCGAACATGAGACCCAATATTAACAGCACTTAGAAAAGTGCATAACAATTAAGTACCTTTCTAAGTGCAGATAATATCAGGACTCACACTAGACATTAAGTACTGATAGCGCTTCCTAAGATCTTTACCAGATTTCAAAGCCAGTAAAACACTTACTTTTTTTCTCAGTAACCAGTAGTACATGGAGCACATAAAGCTCAGTGCACTGCAAAGAATTATGATCATGTATCCGATCATAACCTTTTATTATGTCTTCTCTACATGCTTGTCAAGAATCAACAGCTTTGCTGTTGAGAAGAATTTCTTGGCATCTATATCTCAAGCACACAATAATGTGGTTAAAATCAGCGTCTCAATCATAATCCCCTATATTGTTATCATTTGTCTGACTAGGTTACATCACCTCTCTAATCTTTCAATAGATGAACACCATATCAATGTATAAATGATATCTATCAGGCTCCACACATCAAGCCATGTTACTCTCCTTGCATAAATTCCCATCATGCAACTTCCCACAACACTATACTGAAATTGTTGTTAAAGACTACATTTTATTTACATGCATATAAGCATCTCCAGTCCAAATTTTTCAGACACCACGCATACCTGCCATGTCGTTAATTCCAAGTGGTGACATATACCCTACTACTGTACCTCAGTACAAATGATGGCACTGTCAGTTTGAGTAGTGACTGCTGTAAAATACCGAATATCAGAGCCTGTGGGATCTGCAATTAAGTGTCTTTGTTACAAGGATGTATCTCATACTACAACACAGATATCTTAACTGTCATGGAAATTTGGCTAAGATCTAAAATACTGGACAGAGAAATACTGCCTGCAGGAATCAGTATAGTTTGATAAGAAGGGAAACACAAAAGGGCAGATTGTCTGCCTTTAATTTATAGACTCTGTACAATGAACCCTCCTCCTACTACAGCTTCCATAATCAGGATGTGTTTCAGCTCCAGTGTTAAGAATGAGTGACAGAAGACTGAGCTGTCAGTGCCAGCTGTCCACTTCTGTATGTGTGTAGGAAGAAGGAGGGATGCTGTAGCCATCCTGTTGTGGAAAATAAAGGGCGGTCATCATACTTCTTGACTGTCCAGATTTTTGCATCATATTTTTGGCCTGTTTCTCTTATAGTTTGTGGTTTTTCTGGCAAATCATTGAGGACTGATGTCAGTAAATAGTGACAGACATTTGAGTTTCCGACTTCATGCCCATCAGAAAATGCACACTAACACAAAACCTATTATTCAATCAGCTTTTTAAGTTTATAAGAGCATTATTTAAAATGTATTACTATTTTGAGGCCTTTGTTCCCCCAATTATTTTTGGTTCTGTCTGGAATTCTTGCATTGATAGGTTGAGAGGTATGGCACCCTTGGCTAGCAATGGTTGGGGGGACATGTTGGAGTAGACAACTCATAGTCACATGTAAGAGTATGACATAATCTGTACATGAGGCACCATTCCATGCTTTTCCACACTTAATGGTGGCTCCAACCCCATCCTTTTTATGCATAATAAACATTGTATTTCTAGACAGTACAGTGACTACCCTGGCCTGCAAGAGTCAACTGGGAAAGGGACTGAGATTCAGCAGCATAAATAGGCCTCTCAAACATTAAAAAAATAGTCATCAGATTAATTATTTAAGTAGATAATTAAAATGAATGGATTTGTGATCAAGGGAAACTTCAACATTGGCTAGAAACTGTCATCTGACCCATTCCTTATTCTGTTACATTTATGTGGACTGTCACATCTAATTATTTTACCTATCAATAGAGAGAAAACTCTAGCACAGAAAGCATACTTAACAGGACTGTTGTATCTACATCAGGCAATGATATAACAGTTGCCTTTATCACAGACTCCATCAGGGATCACCAATTACCTGCATCTAGTGTTAGTCCTAAGGCAACATTCTGAAAGTACCTCATTAGTCTTTATCAAAAAATACTTGTGATGTTTTGTGTACCCCATGAGAGCATTATTCATACATTTACTAAACTTAATGTAAATTCTTATGTTGGCTATTAGACAGCAAATTGGTTGGCTGACAGAACCCCATGTAGGGGATGTTGCAGGAGTATCTTTTGAGTGTAAAATTTTTGCCTAACTAAACTAAAAATTATAAGCTGGTATGATGCTGCCAACTTTGTTAAGGTTATATTGCACATTTTGTACTGCACTACTGCTGCACACACTACTCTGTTCTCAGTAATTTAACATTTTAGTAAGCACAGAGATATATAGCTTAACAACAAATAATACTTACTTGCCCCATCCTAGCTGCTAATATACTGTAGCTATTAAATCTGTAGCCCTATATACACCACTTATTCATAAATTATTAGCAAAGTGTCATTCTACTCTTTTAATCTCTCTTGTCTCATTTCCTTTCTCTTATAGCTTTAAACTAAATCTCATATCTGCTGCATCCTATCATATCTACTCCATTCATATTTATTATCCCTACTTTATTGGACAATCTAGCATTTTCTTTTACAGGCCCCACTTCAGAGCTCAACTGTAATCTTTATTAAATATCCATAAGCCACTGCAGTCTAACTGCCATGTATTTTATTTATATATTTGTTTATTTACCAGGTAAATACACTAGGCACATGTGTTTCTTTTCAGAGGTGACCTGGGAACTATGGTTAAGTGACTCATTCACAGTCGCACAGTATAGAAAGTCTACCCAGGACTATGGGACAAAGCTAATTAGTAGCTCATACCTTTAATCTTCTGTGTTAGTCTGCCAGTTTAGGTCTAACACCTAGCATAGCTAACCATACAAGATTCCTAGATTGCCATTTCATAGAGGTATGTATAATAACAAGCAGTCCCATATCAGACAAAGATGGAGAACTGCTGTCTGCTTCTTCTAAGAAAATATGTTTTATTTTTGATAGATCCATGTAAAAAACTGTTTGGCACATTATTGCACTGACAGTTCATACTTTGCATCTGTTTTTCTGTTTTATGTTCAGGGTGCCTTTATTATTTACCAGATATCAAAAATATTACACAATGAAAAGAAAACTTTCAAAAATTACTATCTTGTTAAACAATATATACTTGATGTTGACTAATGCAGGGGTAGAAAATAATTGATTTTGCCAGTATAATTTGGTTCTCTCCATTTGTGTGGTTTGTCTGAAAGAAGAAAGACTGTGATACACTGTGCCAATGAAGAAAGACTGTGATACACTGTGCCAATGAAGAAAGACTGTAATACACTGTGCCAATGAAGAAAGACTGTGATATACTGTGCCAATGAAATGTGACATATATAGTTAAAACCTTTCACCATCTGTTAATAGAAATGTTAATTTATTTTCTTCAAAGGATTCCCTTGTGTACATCTACAGATCAGGACAGGGCTACAGACTTATAGAAGGATATCCTAAGCCTCTTCAGGAGGAGTTAGGCATTACTAGTGAAGGCTTAGATGCTGTTTTCACTTGTCCACATTCATCACAACTTTATATCATTAGAGGTAAGTCACAAGATTAAAAAATATATAAGTTTATGGATGGAAAATAGTTGAAAAACTGTAGGCTGTTTTGCTGTAATACTATAGGGATAAGTGTCCTACCAGACGATGCTCATAAACCGAGATGTGCTGTAGTATGAGAAGGTTTGCAGTTTTCAAACAGTTCATGCTATTAGTGAGAGTGACAGCAAGATTCAAACCTATTTCACAAGGTTTCTCCAGGTTAGTAATTTGATACTAACACCACATGCACTGTTGTAATATTCATGTATTAATAAAACAGTCTGCGTATGAATGCTATATCAATCTCCTCAGATGTAAAAGGCATTGTGTATGTTTTTTTGAATATTGGTTGGTAATTAAATGGGCTATGGAGCTAAAGACATAGAATGTGCCAGAAATAGCAGAAGTATAAATAAATCAGATGTCACTGTGTAACACAGGAAGCTCCATATTCACAATAAGAAATGTCAATGAACATAAAACAACAGACTATAGTAGACTGCATTATTATCTTGTCAAGAAAAGATTTGAAATGCAAAAACAAACAGCAACATGGTTGATTATATGCACGCATGGTGGAACCTAGATGGAAAGCTGGCTTGCACATGTGCAGATCATATATATTTCTGTAAGAGACTGAGAATCATAGCAGTTGCATAGAGATCTGTACTATAACAAGTTGTCCCATTTCACAGAAGAAACAAAATCTCTGTACCTGTTTCTTCTCTTAAAATATTTACCCCAAATACCTTGTTTACATACACAATAGGATGGGGCTTTAAATTTATTGGGGACTATCGCAAACACCTTCAGGAGGACATGGGTATTAATGTTAAAAGGTCTGGATATTCCCCTATATTCCTCTATATTGATGTATACAAAAGAAGGGGTTATAGTTGTACTTTGAATGTGCTCACTGACTTAGTGTACATTACGGTTATTCATAGGGAAGTTCACAGCTTTGGAAGAGACTACACAACTGATTAGGGTTGCTTGTATGAGGGACACATCAGTGATTTCAAGATATAACAGAAATGCAGCTCTCCTTATCTGGCCTTAGCTACAGGAAGAAAGGACAGATTGTTAAACAATATGTTGTCCGTACATATTCATGAACAGTATCATTCCTTTATAAAAAGTTGATTCCACCAGTATATCACATACATGTCAGTGGTACATCCAAAGCAGAAGCATTCACAAACAGCTCTACAGTCCCCACTATCTAAAGTAAGAGAAAGCTACAAAAAAGTCCATTTTCCACCTACAGGGATTGGGTGAGCAGCATAACATACAATATGCTATACAGACACACATCTCTAAACACCTTCCTGCGCTAAATAGCTGATAAGGCTGTATTATCCCATTTTGCTATCTAAACCGATAAGCTGAGCTGTTGTATTTATCCAGCTTAAACTAAGTAAAACTTCCTAACCATCTGCACAGTTCTGTTGCTGGTGATTTGTTATTCCATCTCACCTGCTTTAACCATTGCTTTTGCTGCATTCCTTTTTCCTGTGCTTACCTATCTAAATCTCAAAGATTTACTTCTGATCTGTTTTACAAACTTCATTACAGTCTTAATCACCTAACTGCTACTTCTTAGGCCATTACTGTTGTTGTCTTCATTCTGTTATGCTGCTATATAACTTACATTACAATTTTTAATCATTTAATTGCACCCACATTGCTCACTGCTACAGTTGTGCTTACTTTTCATCTAGTTTCTTACTAAACACACCACTACTTAATGTGCTTACTTTTCATCTAGTTCCTTACTAAACACACCACTACTTAATGTGCTTACTTTTCATCTAGTCCCTTACTAAACACACCACTACTTAATGTGCTTACTTTTCATCTAGTCCCTTACTAAACACACCACTACTTAATGTGCTTACTTTTCATCTAGTTCCTTACTAAACACACCACTACTTAATGTGCTTACTTTTCATCTAGTCCCTTACTAAACATACCACTACTTAATGTGCTTACTTTTCATCTAGTCCCTTACTAAACACACCACTACTTAATGTGCTTATATTCATCTAGTTCCTTACTAAACACACCACTACTTAATGTGCTTACTTTTCATCTCGCTCCTTACTAAACACACCACTACTTAATTCCCTTATCTCAACAAGAATTAGTCAAGATACCCTGCCATGGTTCAGAGCTTTCTTCTCAAAAGGACATTTCAAAGTCCAGGTTGGCTGCTTCACTTCCATCTCCTTCCTCCCCTGGACAAAGGAAATTGTTTTATATCCCCAATATGTTTCTTATCGTTTATCAATAACTTTCTAATTGACCTCCCAAAATCAGAAATCATATTATATATTGATGACATAGTCTTTTATAGAGTAGATTCATCCACATCTGGTATCAAAACAGAATTACAGACAAGGCCACATTTTACATGAAGCTGCTGCCTGTAAATGCTTCCATAGAGAAGCTATTCCCTAAGTCAGCAGTCACAAATTAAGTACCTCATGGTCTCAATAACTATGTTACTTTTTTTTCTCTTGGACCTTTATCACAACACAATAGCCCTATCCATTTCTTATTTTCTCTCCTTTCTTTACTTTTTCCTAAACATCACTCTTTATTTTCAATCCACTAAGTCTTTCTTTTTTTCTCCACCCATTCCTAATTGTGCATATTTGTACACTTTATAGAGTTTAGAAAGCACATCAATATTGTTAGCTTATTCCTTGTAACTTTTCCTTATGCATGGCCTGTTGTGATTATATAAACTTTTTATACCTTCTGTATTATTTGTTACTTATTCTGGCTGTACAGTCTTGAGTAATGTAAACCCAAAAAATGTCCAATTACATCAGTGCTGTCCAACTATTTTAAATAAATCAATAAACTTAGCTTGTGTACCTTGGTTGATGCACAAATTGCACTACAGACCACTGATGTGATTATGTTCATTCTGTTATGCCCTTGCACAGACAGTAGTAATTAAATGGATCTTCTAATTGGTACCTCCTTGTCTATTGCTCTTGTTGTGTTCATTTTATTGTGTTGTTGTATAATCGGCATTTCAAGTTTTGATCATGCAATGGCTACATTCCTTAACACTGGGTTTGTTGTGTTTCATCTTTACTCCAGCTGGCAGCCTAAACGTGTGTTGTGTTCATCAGTTGTCCTACCTAATACAAGAGTTACTATCACTGTGCCATTGTTCTTATTTCTTTTTATTTTGTTCATTTAATTTCTAGCTTGTTATTGCATTGTTTGAGGCTGCTGTGCCTGCATTTTACTGTCTCTAAGTCATGCTAATATACTGCATTATGTGTTCCTTACACCTTATTACTACTGTGTTTGGATTTTCCTGGACTCCTTGCCTGCATTGTGGTGGGTTTTAAGCCAAACTATTCAAATACATTGTGTCTCCTAAATCTCAGTGTTATAATGTTAATTTATGTGTTCTTCTGTGGTTATAGTTGTATTTGCTTAATTGCTTCCTATTGTCTGCACAAAACCACCTGCATTACAGTTTTGATCATTTAATTACTTCCTAATGTTTGAGCAAAACTACATGCATAACAGTTTTGGTCATTTAAATACTTTTCAATACCTGTACACATCTACCTGTATTACAGTTTTGGTCATTTAAATACTGCTCAAAGTGTGTACAAAGCTACCTGCATTACAGTTTTAGACATTTAATTACTTCCTAATGCCTGCACAAAATTACCTGCATTATAGTTTCATTCATTTAATTACTTCCTAATGCCTGCTGAAACTACCTGCATTACAGTTTTGGACATTTAAATGCTACCTTGTGCCTGCATTGTTTACATTGTTTGTGCCTGCACTGAGAATTCTAAGCTGTATTCTTATAGTGTAATGTGTATTACAGTGTAAGCTTGTGTTTGCACTGTGGAAACACAAGCTACCTCTTGTGACTTCTGTACCTCCCTTGTTCCTTAGACATTTTTGAAGGCTGTTTTCATTGAGCCAGTACAGAGTAGCATATTAATGTATAGCCTCCATGCCCTTTAGTTTGTCTCTTCTCATAGCACAACACAGAATGTACTTGTCTTGGATATTATTTTTTTTTAGTGTAGCATTGTATTTAACCCTGCCTGTGAGACTTCTGTGTACCTGTGTGTTGCCTCTTAACATCCTTCACTATTCATTACCCATTGCAAAAATCTCCTACTCCAGTGCTCTAACCTCCACTGTTTTTGAACTCTAGATTCCCTGTTTACTCAAATGTAAAACCCTTTCCTCCTAATGTATCTCTAACCTCTAGTTTGCATCTTCATCCTTCTCTCGCTATCTTCATCACAATGTGATCACAGTCTGCCCTCATCTCATCTATAGCCAGCCTGTTGGCCCTAGAGACTCTGAGGCAGTGCAACAACTACCTGATATACATTGACACCCCCTAAGTCCTACTATTACTGAATCCACCTGTGAGATATGCAAGTATTAATTCAGATTGGAGGCTAATCTCTCAAAAACCAAAGATGTCACCTCACTACAATCTAACACTAGGTTCTAAAGGAAATTTTTGCTAAGCCTCCAAGGCAACATATCAGAAAACTAAACCTCCTTCACACAGTCAGACTTAGAAGTATACACTTTCACCTATACCCACTACTTTCTGTCATGGTTCTAGTCATCCTTAACGCACAAGACCCCCGGTGCATGTGGCCACCAATATCAGTGTCCTAGATATAAGTGGGATATTATTGTTGCCCACATTAATGCTCCATTCACCTGACTGTACATGGAGAGGAGGACCATTAGCTGTGTCTTAGACTCTAGGATTCACAGCACCACTAGGTATCTTAAAATCCCTTCATCCAAAGTATGCATATGACCTAGTCTTAACCAATGTCTGGTTGTATGACCTTGAAGTGTATGTGTGACTAAGGCTGGGAAGGAAACAGTTTTGAGCAGCATCTTGCCATCACCAGGAATGATGTCATAATTCAAACATAAAAATAAAAATCAACAGTTGCCTTAGTAACTGATGTCATTCTAAGAAGAGTGAACATGTGTCATAATGGAAGGTAATTGTTGATGGTCTTGTTACTTTACCAAATGTTTTGGGTTTCTTATACTGTGACAGGAATGAGCCCCATTCCAAAGTCAGGGTATGATTAGACTTTATGAAATTAGTATTGCGTCTGTCTTTGATGTTATCTAAGAGTGCACCAGCATTGTACTCAGAATTGCTGCCTTTCTGCAGTTCATTGTTCATATGGGGCATGTATTGGTAGCATATGCTACTACTCCTGCTTGCAAATCCAGATTTTTATGACTTTGTGTCTTTCAGTACATGAGATAGTATAATCACTGCGTGCATCAATTTCAATGATTACTCTTTTTTTGGGTAGGGCTATTATATCTAGTTTTCTTGCATCTATTTTTTCAACTGTTGGTCTTGGGTAATTCCATGAAATCCAAACTTCATTGTTGATAAATCTTTCCCTTCAGAGCTTACACATTTTGGCTAAAACAGTTGATATTCCTATAGTACCTTTTTAAAGCAGATTCAATCCTGTAGACCAAACAATTTAACAAATCCTAATCCAACCTAAGTCTGCTCATTGCTAGGAGTTTTAACAGAAAAATATACTTGACCTTGAGGCTTTCCTGGCCCTTGAACACATACATATCTGTATAACTACTGCAACTTTGTATAACTGTAATAAAATACTCCCTCGTTACCCGTGATTAGCATCTATCACTTGTTTAAACCCTCTGGCTATGGTGATGAGGGTAGATACTAACCTTGAACTTTTAGAAATTCTAATGTTAATAAAAAATCCAGTTTCCACATTATTGCCAGTTATAGAGACCTCCCTATTTGTCCCCTGCTGACAACAGAACCTGCCTATACCAGATTGAGATTTTATGCATTAAACCCAACAGAAATATCATAGGAGACAGCTGTTAACTAGCTCCTTGATCTTGCTCTCAAAAATATTATCCCTCCATGCTCCTCACTTGTAGTCACACTTTCCATGATGAAATCAAACCACCTGGCTGTTCTGTTCTGCTATACACTTCTCTAGTTCTAACCACTGATTGATCTCTGATAACTTAAGGAAATTCATTAGCTTCCCCCCCCAAAGAACCTACTACCAATGGCATTACATATACCTCTGACTTCTGTTCTTATCTAAATTCTTGCATTAAATTGTCCATCAGCTTCTGTCAGAAGTTTGTGGCATTCACCCACACCCTGGCCCTTCTCCTAATCCAAACAATAATCCTCAAATTACCACCAACTACATCCAACTAACAATGATCCCCCAAGAAACAAAACTCATATGTTAGTATTAAACATTAACATTAGAAGTGTCAGTAACAAAATCCAGGAGCTGCATGCCAGCCTCTCGCTATACTCACCTGATACAGTATTAATCATCGAAACATGGCTTAAACCTAATATTAACATTAATGACATTCTCCAAACAGGTTATAATATAATACGTCAAAACAGAGTAGACAAAAGAGGAGGCGGTGTAGCCCTTCTATTTAAAAAATCACCTTTGCCTTGAAGCCACAAATCAAGTCACCCCCAACTTCGACAATGCTGAAGTGCTACTTACCTAGCTAAACATTAACACAAAAAACATATACATGTAATTGGAATCTTTATCTCACCCAGGGACAGCATTTCCACTTTAGAAAACATTCTGAATTGGACCTCAAGTTCCCGACCTCAGGAAACTATAATCATGGGTGACTTTAATATCGACTGGTCAAACTGCAGTTCCCGAAACCCCACTAGTCACATCAACCTGTATTGTTTCAGCTAACTCATTCAAAGCCCCACCAAGATAGATAAATCATCCAGTAAGCACTCTATTCTGGACTGGATCTTAACAAATAAACCAGACCACTCTGCACTCTGGCTATCTCCCTGACAGCCTCAGTGACCATCTCCCAACCTACCTACTTAAGCACCAAACTAACCCAACTAAACAAATTATTTACCAACAAATAAGGAACAAAATCACCTTAACCCCAATAACCTCACAAACATTCTCAAACTATGTAACTGGTCACCACTTAAACAACTTCCCCTCGAAGATGCTGTTGAATATTTCAGTACCACCTTTCTTTCAATATTCAACACACAGGCTCCTCCCGGGACATTAAGAGTTAAAGCCAACTCTACCCCTTAGCTAAACAAAGAAACTAGGTCTCTGATAAAAGCAAGAGACAAAGCCTGGGAGCATTGACACAAAACTAAATCCCATACAGCAAAGCAAACTTACCATGAACTAAGAAACAGGGCAAAAAGACAATTAAACAGGATAAAATAAATTATTACTCAGACATCCAAACTAAATACAGAAATCACCCACAAAAATTCTGGTCAGCAGTTAACAATGTACTCCTACCTGGTAAAGCCAGTACACCCCCTCCCAATACTAACAATAGCTCTGACAACATAGCCACCCATTTCAATATATATTTTGCAGAAACCGTTCTAGCCCTCTCTAACAATCAAACCTCCACTCCTACACCAACCATCCCTACACCGAAACTTAACACCTTCTCTCTTCAACCTGTCTCAACTAATACTATAAAACAACTCTTAAGAACTTAAAACCCACTACTCTAGCTGCTGACAACTTACCTGCAGAGTTTTTAAAGCTAGCTGCTGAGGGAATTGCATGCCCAGTATCCATTCTTATCAATAGATCTGTATCAGAACACCATGTTCCTACCATTTGGAAAACATCCCACATTATTCCACTTCATAAAGGAGGCAATTTAACTGGGGTCTATATCAGTTCATCGAAACGTCTGAAGTTCAAACACCATATGTTCGAACTTCAAACCATGAACTGCAAAAACATTGAAGTCTTAAAACAGTGATTTTTTTTCCCAGGGAAAAAATTGCTGTTCCAAGAATCACACACAACACAAACACACCAAAACAACATCAATCCACACACATACACTCAAAATCCTACATCTAACCCTACACTAAACTGTACATACACTACTACCTATCCACTTACCTTAACCCAAACCCTAACCCTAAGGTCCGTCACTATCGCACACTCACCTATCCCGCCCTAACCCTAAAGTCTTTCACTATCGCACACCCACCTCAGCCATGCCCTAACTCACCTAACCCGCACCATAACGCTAACATCCACGCAATCGCACACTTACCTGAAACCAACCCATAACTTCCCACCACAGTCCTGATACTCGTGAAGCCACAGAAACAGCCCACCGAATTCTTTCCCTGGGAAAGAATTTGGTGGGCCATGGCTTCACGATTACCAGTGTTCAAACTTTACAGTTCGAACATCTGGTATTCAATATTCAGCCGTTTCGATGGACTGATATAACCCCATTCAACTGATCTGTCTAACTACTGACCAACTGCAATCCTGCCCGCCCTGTCTAAGATACTAGAGAGAATTGTTCACAAGCAATTCATGGACCATCTACAGGCAAACAAGCTACTAACCAATATGCAACATGGTTTCCACCCATACCTCGGTAGTACCACTGCACTAATGTCATTTACCAACACTGTTAACCTCCACAGAAACAATAATAAATACATATCTTCTATCTTTTTTAGACTTATCAAACGTCTTTGATATGGTAGCACACAGCAAACTTATAAATACCCTCTCTGAATTGAACCTCTCCCACTGTACTCTTGCCTGGTTCCAGGACTACCTCTCTGAGCACTAGCAAGCAGTGCAGTGGCAACAAAGCCTTTCACCTCTTCTTCTTGTGATCCTGGGAGTTACCCAAGGCTCTATACTAGGCCCCCTACTGTTCTCTATATTTACAAACAACCTTCATACCTCAGCTCCTCAAGCCACAGTTATTCAGTATGCAGGTGATTCTACAGTGATATGTGCTGCTACTACGCTACATGATCTACAAACACTAACACAAAAATCCTTCCTTGATGTAGAAATGTGGCTAACAAACTACCAACTAATTCTAAACCCCCCAAAAAACTAAACTCATGATATTCCACCCCATTAAAACTACTGTACTCCTTCCTTCATTCAACATAGTGTAAACAAACAACACCATCATCTCACCCACACCTCACACCAAATTACTGGGAGTAGAAATAGATTGTAACATGAGATTTAGCATCCACATATCACATACCATAAAAAAGTACACAGCAAACTTGACACACTGTATAGGAACAAGCAGTTTCTTACAAAAAACACACAAGTTGCTATAGCTCAAACCCATCTGATTTCAGCTCTACTTTATGCATCACCTATTCTAACTAACCTAACAAAAAACAAATTAGCTAAACTAGACTCCTGTTATAACAAAATTGCCAGGTATGCAGCAAACTCAGCCTTTAGGACTCATCACTGTTCTTCCCTCAAACAACTCAACTGGTTAGAATTCACCCATCTCTTACTCTTTAACCAACTAACCGTGGCCCAGAAAATCTTCTATCAACCCGAGAATACACCTATCCTTCAAAACCTCCTACAACCATACTCCAGCAAGAGAGCCTTACAGTCTAGCAACAAACCCTGTATGCAAATAACCATAGCCAACAATCATGCTAGAGAGGCCCTCTATTCCAACTACATTCTAAGGATCTGGAATGCACTACCTCTAAACATAGCATCTAATACAGCCTTAACTCAGTTTAAAAAATACTAAAAGCTCACTTGTCCAACAAGTGGCTATGTCCATGCACTGCTCCATATTAAATTGGCTGTCTCAGCTAAGGTAATTTACCTCCTCTATATGGACTCTGATGCTCTATACATACACATAGGATCCCTGACTTCTAGCAACCTGGCAGTACCTTGCACTCAGAAAACCCAATCTGTGGATTTCTAACTAATGATGTTGTAAAAAACTATTTAATATTTGTATTAATTCCCTATACTATGCTATACTCTCATTGATGTAACCCTGTGATATAATATGTTCTCATAAATCTGTATAATTGTTTGTTTGTATTTTATACTTTAAAGTATTTCTTTAACTTTTATGTACTATATGGAGCTTTTCTCCGTGGTCCTCCGCTGAAAAAGGACATGTGTCCAGTTGGACTTTCCCAGTAAACAAATTTAAAATAAAAAATAAAATAATAAAAATAAATAAAATACAAAACTAAGCCCTTATTGTATAATTGCAGAATGAACAACATTCAAATCCTCCTGCCACAAAAGGATATCAAACTGATCTACAAAGTACTCAGACATGCTGTCAAAAATTGCAAGGCCAGTTCCAAATTAAATATTGCTACCTGCTCTATGGATAATCATTAGGTCATTTTATCTATGTTAGAAAACTCAGAAATAATGCTGTGTGTTGCAGTGAGCTGATCTCAAATGGTACTACCTACTCTGACCCTGAAGACATTGCTAATATACCCACAGAAATATATTTTTTTCACCCCTGTGTTTCCCCCACTTTCTCACCTCCCTCAAATTTCTTCCAGACAGATGCTTACCATGCTTCCTAAAAGCAAATATACCTGTTCCATGAGCCCCAATAATATGCCAGGTTGTCTCCTTTCTCTCACAAGTTGCAGGTGATTCCTACAGTAACCCCACTATCCGTGGAGTTGAGAAGTGGCAATGCTACCGATTCCACCACTGTGTCACCAAAGTTGTCTCCCAGGCAGCACAAAATATTGCATCATTAATCTCCTGCTTAACATATGCAACCTTAGCTACTCTGCTAGTATGTACATGAAGCTTGGAAACCAGATATCATGGTGCTTCGGCAAATGGGTTGCACATCCCACCACTTACCCAGGGAACCTTTGAGCACTCAGTCCTACCACTATCAGTTTGTGGCATATGCTGTTGTCAAGGTCATAAACAGCAACACTGATAATCTACAGTTTCTTGTATCCAGTCAATCTGAGTCTGTAAGATATATGTGTATGTATGTATGTGTGTGTGTATGTATGTATATATATATATATATATATATATATATATATATATATATATATATATATATGTGTGTGTGTGTGTGTGTGTGTATAAGATGTTCAACACTAGATCACTGTTACAGAAGTCTAAGTTATTCTCATTATATCCTGCCAAGGATATGACCAACCAGGCCACTTATCATAGCTAAAGGGCACTGTCCACATGACCTAGTTGCCAAAAGCCTGAGCAAAGCTCTATACAAAAGCAGATAGAGTGCCTAAAGCTTCAAAGCCTTCTTCCCACCAAAGTGAGCTCCTTCTAGGGGCTTTATGGAACTGACTGTCAGCTAGTATTCCTTCAAGGCTCGGCAGCCAAGCCCCCTTCAGGGAAAATCCTTCCAGTACTTTATTATTCTGAGTAAAAAGCTAGTGTTTTCTCTCTGAAGCTAATATTATTCATGCTGAGGACACTTGTTTGGCCTATTATTCTGTACCAGTGGATTTTATTACCATGTTCTTGTAGAAACATATTTTTCTTAAATCTGTTTATTGGAACTTTTTCTAATATTGTGTAGAATTATGCATTAGGAGCAGGAATCGAAGCTTTCTGAAACTGTCAAGATGTTTTTTACCCCAAAACCATCTTTTTATCTGGCACTGTGTTTACTGACTCTTATAGGTATCACTGAGCGTCTTTGAGGCTTCTTTTGCAGCTGACCCCATATAGCAGTTACTGGTCTCCTTTGTAGTACCTCCCCCCATCCATAAGAAGAAGAAAGTTGTCAGGCCATCTCTGGTTTTGCCTTAGCCTCTGATGGGTGACTTTTCTGTAACTGGATTTGGTTTCTCAGACTGCTCATTTTTCTCCCCTAGTCCCTCTGGTGTAGCACCTACAGCCATTAAGGACTAGATGGTCTGCACATCCTCTGTTGCTGGAGGGTTGCTGTCTGTAAGCAAAGGAGAACCACTCTTGTCAGTCTCATGAGAACAGGCAGATGAAGGTCTGCCTCATAGTCCAGAAAAGGAACACAACACTGAGATAGTGAGCCTGCTTTTGGTCAGTCCTTCTCTAGAGAGTTTCCTAGGAAGTGAAAACAAAGGTTAAAAAAATGTTTTCTCATGTTACTTTTTAAATGGATAGGGGAGCTTTTCTGGGATTTGCTATGGAATTAACTTCTTTATCTACTTGCTCTTCAGAAAAGAAAGAGTTCCTTCTTTTTCTCACTCAGATGTTCAGATAGAAGAGCTGGAACTGTAGGGAAAATGTTGTGCTTCAGGAGGTTCTTCACAACCTGAAGATTCTGAGTCTATGGAAAAGTGTTGCTTCAGACTTCCCTCCAAAAGAACTTTCTTTTTCCTGAAACTTTATCTTAAATAAGAGTTTTTTTCCAGTGGATGATAATGAAATTCCTATTTTCCAGCAAATGTATTATGATTTGTTACAGTGGGATATTCCTCAGTCTGTAGCTGCTTCTTCTATTGTATCGCCTTTAGAGAATGATTTCCTGACATTGTGTACTTTATCTGACAGCCAACCTCTTACACCTAGGAAATGTGATACATTTTACAGGGTACCTCAGACTCATAAATACTTGTTTTCTAACCTTAAAGCAAACCCTGAAGTGATTTCCTTATCCAAAACTGTTTTTCTAGACAGGTTACTAATGCTAGCTCCATGACAATCCCATGAGAAGGATGGGAAAACTTGACAAATCCAGGAAGAAAGCTTATTTTTTTACCACTTTACCATTCATAATTTTATTCTTTTGCAACATTAACATTTAGAATTTTAAACTGTCAGGCTCACATATTAACTTTTTTACGTCTGTCTTTTGACAAGAGGAACAAATTTCTGTTAACCTTCCATCTTCCGGACGAAACATTTATTGAATGCCTCTTTTATATCTGCTTCTCAAGTAATTAAACATGCCTTAAAGAGTATTCTTTATCCTTTATTAACCATGTTAGTCCCACTAGGTTAGTGGTCCCTTTTCAGGGGAGACCAGAGGTGGTACTTATAGTACTGGGGAAATTTGGCCAGAGCACTGGGGAACGTCCCTTATTCTTTTCCCTGTCAATCTGCCAGAAGGCTGTCACCAGAAGGAAGTACAATGGAGGAGACTGAGGAGCATTCTGTGAAGCGTACTCCTAGTGAGTGTGTCAAGTGATGCTGATGATATTTCGGAGTGTGAGCAGGAGAAGGAGTAGAACATTTTGGATACAAATTGTACAGATAGTGGATTACCGCATATAGAAATCACAAAGATTCAAAATGCTGGTTTGGAAGATATTTTATTTAAAATGTTTAATGGGTTAGAACTATCGGATGAAATTTCTGCATCATGGCCAGACATGACATAAGAGATTCTAAATGAGGAAGTTGATGTGCTGGATGATATATATCTGAACAGATCACAGACAGTTGTTGGCGAGAAGGAGAGACAGAATACTGAAAAAGGTACTGTAATGGAATCTTTTGTAGGAGAGAACTGATAGGACTTATGCTGTAATAACAGAGCAAGGTATAAATAACAAGCAGGTTGAGCAGGAAGTTAAAAAAGTTAAACCGATAGTGAGAATTGAATCAAAAAGGGAAGAGACTATTGATGGATACTTTGTTTGGCACAATGCTATTTCAACTTTGAGAATGAAACCTGAAGAAATCAGAACATTTATTCATATTAGGGCCAAATCGTTTTCCGAGGTGACTTTTGAAAATTTTGATATAGCAGAAAAAATTGTAACTATGTTTGAAACAAAAGCTTTTTATATTCCATTGAATGAATATGTGGTTAGGGAAAATGAAAGAATGTTTAGGAGAAAAATACACTTACAATTTCAAACAGCTGATAATGATGAAACTGAAATAAGACTTTTTTTTGAACAGCAATGTAAAACTGTTTATAAAATTCAAAAATGTTATGATAGGATGTTATGCAATGGGGCTGAGATGTTATGGTTGATCTGGCTGTCAAGGATGGGATTGTTGAACATTTACCAAGTTTTGTAATAATTAATGAGAAAGGGGGATTTTGAGATATGTTGGGTAACCTAAAACATGTTTTCATATTGGTTCTGGGGAGCACCTAATTAATGAATCTCCAAAAAGAAGATGTTTTCAATGTGGGGAGCCAGGGCATGGAAAGAAAGAATGTTTAATGAAATGTCAAAACTTTAATGATTTAGGGCATTTTGGTTGGATGCTGATAAAAAATATTGAAGGGCAAGAAAAAATTATGATTTTTTTTAAGTGAAAAAGTGGGAACCAATGATGAAGAGTTTAGTTAGAAAAAAATAGAGGATGATGATGAAAACGTTAATTTGTTTGAGAGCTTAAGTCAAAAAGATACAGGTACAGAGCAAGAAGAAGATGCAGATAAACGATGATAGGAAAAAGAGTTAAGAAAAGAAAAATTAAACAAATGAAAAACCAAACTGCAAAAAAGGGGAAAGGATGATCTAACAGTAATCTCTTTGAATGTTAATAGTATAATTAATGATAGAAGAAGATTATGGGTAGCAGTTTGGTGTAAGAAGCAAAAACATGATATTATGTGTTTGTTAGATATTAGATTATATAAAGAAAAAAGGGCAATTAGAAACTATACTGAGTGGAAAAATGAAGTGGCATTTTGGTAATGATATATGTTCTGGAATTGTGTTTGTGATAAGGCAGCCACAAATGTAAGTATTTGAATTCATTGTTGTAAAACCCGAGATATGTGTGATTTGTGATATAAGGAAGGGGTGGATGTTTGGAGAACTGTTGGTTTATCTGTGTATAAAATAAAAATTCAAACTTATACGTGGAAACACCGGTTTAATAGGACACAGTACAGAATCCCAACGACTAAGTGCTTTCACCATAACAATGGCTTCATCAGAGTACTATTGGGTAGTACAGACAACATTTAAATGACATAAAATTCAATTACCCAGCCAATCAACATTCAATGACATCATCACAGCACATCTGAATTTAAACAAACAGATGACAAACTGTAGTACAAAACATTATCTACTCAAAGTCTAAAATATATAATATGTAAAAAAATACTTTTTACTAAAAGATGTTAAAAGTTAAATAATACTTACATTAAACTCAAACACAGATCTTGAAAATGTATAAAACCATTTTATGCACAAAAAATGTGAAAAACATTCATATCCTAGTTGCTTTAGTCTTAAGCACAGGGAGAATGGCAATACTGTCATTAAGTCCCAGTGGATGAGTGGCGTTTAATCTAAGTTGCCACATAGTCTCCAAATTTTCCACCTTGAGCTTTAAATCACCCCCTCTTTCATTGCATTTCACCCTGTCTATAACAAAAAAAATAATTTTTTGAAATTGGCACAGTTTAAACTATGCCTATACAATGCATTGTGGGCATCTTTAATTCTGATGGCCCTGACATGTTCAGCTATTCTCTACCTCAGTTTACATACAGTTTTACCAACGTAAAAATTTGTGCAACTGATGCAGGTTGCCACATACACTAACATATCAGTGTTGCAACAACACCTACCCGGGCAAGCTAATGTATGATTGTACCCAGTGACAGATACATAAGGGCCATCGTTGATGTACTTACATGCCCTACATGCTCCACATTTGTACATTCTAGAAATCAAGAATTTTCTGGAGGGATTTTCCATAATATCTTTTACATTCCTCCCTCAACTATACACTATCCTTGGTTTAGGTCCTAAGATCTCCTTACGTGTGCCTGTGAGACCCAAATACCATGCGTTGTTGAACACTGAAACAATGTCCTGAGCAATGTAAAAACCATTACAGCAGAAACATCAACTGAATCTTGAAGAGGCTTCACAGGAAGCCCTGCACCAAGAATAGGTTGGTAAAGGGTGTTCCTTTTCTTCAAAATTTCATGCTTAATCCTCAAAATTAGTTTTAAGGGATAATCCCTATCTAGGAACATACCCATAAATTGGAACAGCTCTTGTTTGAATATGTCAGGGTTACTCACCAACCTGGACAACCTAACCATCTGCCCCTTGATGATACCCTTCTTCTGATGGTAATGGTGACAGCTGCTATAATGGAGTATTGAATTGGAAAATGTTTTCTTCCCGTGGATACTACTTTCCAAAATTGTACCATCAAATTTAAGATTAATGTCCAAGTAATTAATTTCACTTGGATGCCAGGAGTGAGTAAACCTGAAAAAAGTAGTGGTACTGTTGACAGACTCAAGGAACTCATTGGCTTCTTGTTCATTTCCCTTCCATAGAATGAGAATATCGTCCAAAAATCTGTTATATAGCAGAATTTTGGACACAAACCTAGAGGTGAAGACAAATCTTTCTTCCCAAAACAGGAGTACTAAGTTGGCAAAAACCGGAGCACATTTTGCTCCCATAGCTACTCCCACTGTTTGTTGGTAAATTTCCCCTTTGAAGAGCAAGAAATTGTTCCTTAGGACAATTTCCATTAAATCAACCAATAAATTGATTTTAGTCCTGTTACAGGTTTTACTATTTAATAGACCTTCCCTAAAGAAGTCCAAAGCCTTTTTGTGGGGTATTGTAGTAAAAAGACTGATCACATCAATAGTGAGGAAAGAAAATGACACTGATGAGTCCACACCCCTAAGTCCTTCCAAGCAATGCCAAGAGTCTCTTAAAATGTGCCCAAATTCACCCAACACTGTTTTAGTACATGAATCAAAAAAGGCTGCCAATGGCTCAGGTTTGGACCCTCTGGCTGCCACAATAGGCCTAAAGGGAGGGTTAGAAATAGACTTATGTCTTGGGTATACCGAACATAGCCAGTATAACCGGGTGTGGAAAAAAATTGATAATTTTATTCATCCTCGTCCAAGGTGCCTTGAAACAATGCGTCTAACAAGAATAAATCTATCTTTGAATAAGCCCTATTAACCTCATTGATACTAACCCTAGTATAGGTTAGTTGATCATTTAATATTTCACACATCCTGAAGACATAGTCATATTGAAACATAATGACCATGCCTCCACCTTTGTCTGGTTTCAACAACCGCAATTCATGTTTTTTAGCCAAACTCAAAAGTGCCTTCCTTTCCTCAGTAGACAAATTGTCATGTACTTTTCTACTGTTGTCACTATTCAAAATTCTTCTTAATTCAATCTCACATAGCCTTTCAAACACTGACAAATCCACATTCTGAGGTGCAATGAACAAACTGCGCCTGTGCATCAAAACTTTTTCTTTAATTAAAATATTCCCCTTAAAAAACAACTTTAAATCAAGCTGTCTAATGTACAATTTTAAACTACTCAACACATCAGCAATGTCCAAGGAAAATTCAGGCACAAAGGTAGTACCCTTGCTCAATAAACTGTAATGAAAATTAGTTAAAGTCAATGAGGTGTTGTTATACACCATAATGTTGTCCTTCATAAGTACATCACAACGCAGAGCTTCATTCATTAAAGCATGTTCAACAAAAGAATTACAGTAAACATCCTGCAATATAGGTGATTACTCCTAATGTCAGGGGTGGCAATTTGTTTAATGATACGGAATGTGCTGAGACTAGATGGATTGTAAGATTAGGGGCAGATAAGCCACCAGGTATAAATGCTGTTGTACCTTTAAAATCCATCCTCAAGAAAAGGAGGGTAAAATACTGAAAGCTGATTGGTTGTCATGTATTTTAAATATGGTATCTGTGATGTTTTTTGTTATCTGATGAAGGGCAAGTAGCCTGAAAGTGCTTATGGAAGATTTTATCTTTGGTTTTATTGAATAAAAGTTTTGACCGGCTCTACGTGGAGTTCTCTGCCTTATTGTATTTTCTGGGACTGTGCTTGTGTTAGGCAGAGCAACTTTGGTACAAATAGACTTTTGTTTGTTACTTGTAGTTTTCATATTGCTTATTTGCACACGTCTGAGCTTAATAATGGAAACTTGGAGTTGGCTTACCATCCGCGAAGTAACTTGGACCGAATGACTAATGAAGGTGCTGGGAGAAGCCTATTTCATAATGTTAATCCATTATTGCATATGGATATACAACGAATGGCTAACACCAATCCTGAACAGGAGTCGACAGCTATGGGTGAGCTTGAATTTCAAGAGTTGCTCTTGAAATTTCATAATAACATCATGAGACTGAAACGTTTGCAGTGGCAAAGGTTTCATTTGGAAGCCTGCCTGAAATTTAATGTGATTCCTAGAGGAATGCAAGTATTGTATATGCCTACAGAGGGTGATGTGTATCCGGATCTCCTAGCAAGATGGCAAGAAATCAATTTACAGACTAGTTTATCTTATATACAGTTGTTATTAGATTACTTCCAACCAGAAGAACAAAAGAAGTGTGAGACATGCAGCTAGACATTGAACGATGTTTTACTGTGGAGTATCACTTTGAGAGATTGAGTAATGTGTTCTTTTCAGCAGCTTCATATGACAACAAGCTGCAACAGATCAAAATTAAGAAATTAGAGCGGGACATTAGGGACTTTGCTCTAAATAATATTTTCATTTGGCCAAGAGTAAGATCTGGGACTGCTCGTAGGAAAGAGGCTGTGCCTACAAGAGAACCGGCACCTGATCAGCAGATGGAAGAAGAACTTGCCGGTAATGTTAAAACCACTTCTGGAGCTGAGCAATCCTTTATTTCCATTTCCAGCCCTCCAGCTGCTTCCACCCATGGTGAGAGGGTGACGTCAGTACACTCCAACATGGAGGTCAGCCAGCAGGAGCAGATACGCTCAGCAGTTGACAAAGGGGAAGTGTTTGCAGTCTTGGGAGCCAAACCCAAAACTACATCCACAATCTTCAGTAAAACTTTTCCTATGCTACCGGCTCCTGTCCACAAGAAGAATGCACGCAAATGGAGTGTGTCGCAGTACAACGGACAGAAGAGATGGAGAGTCTTGGGATGACTGTGGGTGATGTTAACATTGTGTATAATATATCTGCTTATGAACTTAGTGATGTACAAATGCAAGTACTGAACAAAGGTCTAACATTTGTACCAGATGCTTTATCCAAGCACAGTCAAGTTGTTTTAGATGTTTTTAATTTCGCTAGGAATGTGATGTTAAAGCAAATATTTAAAGGGAATAATATGTCTGAAACTAATATTAAGTTTAGACAGCCTAGTGAGTATATGCCATTTTTTTGTCCTGCCATGTCAGTGTTTGTTAAGATGTATGAACATGACATAGAAGAGTATTTTAAGAATGATCGAAATAAAACATTTTACAATTTATCTAGAGCACAAAGGATGGCACTTAATGATTTGATAAATAATGAGAATATCGTTATAAAACCAGCGGACAAGGGGGGGCGCAGTAGTTGTCATGAATAAACAGTTTTACAGTACAAAATTGAAAATGTTGTTGGATGATGAACAAACATTTATTAAGGTTTCTCCAGTTATGATTAAGAATTTGATAGATAAGGTGCAAAATAATATCAGCAATCTGCATTTTGTAGGATTGGCAGATAAAGAATTGAGGGATTTTTTGTTGATTCAACATCCGACTGTACCTGAATTTAAAACACTCCCAAAAATACATAAGAGTGCTGTGGACCCACCACTTAGACCCATTGTATCGGGTAGGGGGTGGGTCACTGAACATATATCAATTTGGGCTGAATGTGTTCTGAAACCTGTATTGAATCTCTACCTGAGAATATTGAGAGGTACAGCACAATTCATTGGGTCTTTGTCTGAGCATTTGACGGTGATGAATGAGAAGAAGTGTATGTTTGTTACATTGGATGTAAATAATCGTTTTACAGTGATTGATAATGCTTATGGAATAAAAGCGATTGAGAGTATATTGAGGAACAAAACTCATTATAACACTGACACTATTCAAAGAATTTGTAAATTGTTGAACATTGTGTTGGAATACAATGTATTTATGTGTCAGGGGATGTATTTTAGACAACAGCAGGGTGTTGCCATGGGAACACCTTGTGCTAACTCATATGCCAACTTGGTGTTGGCATATTGGGAGGACAGTACCATATTTGAGGTTACACATGCATGGTCCAACAATTTACGTTTCTATGTATGTTTTGTGGACGATATTTTCTTTTTATGGGATGGCCCGGAACAGGAATTAAAGGCCTTTATAATGTATTTAGAAGGGAGTTCTGAATATTTTAGATTTTCAGTTAACTATTCTGAAGTTTCATTAGATTTTTTGGATGTAAGATTAACTAAAAGGGATGGATGTGATGTAGTGACATCGCTGTACAGAAAAACTTGCTGGCGTAATAGCCTGCTTACTTATGATAGTATGCACCCACGTCATACCTTTGACAATATTGTCAAGGGACAGGTTTGTAGGGTTTCAAGACTCCGCAGTGAGGATAGTAAATTCCAGGAAGAAGTGGATAATTTTCAAAATAACTTGATACAGAGGGGATATAAACATGATAGGATAGAACCGCTAATTAAACATAGTAAGATTAAACGTAACAGTACAGCTAAACCCTGGTTATATAAAGAGACTGGAGATATAATTGATAAACAGAAAAATCCATCTGTCTGCAAAGAAAGAATTAATATGGTGCTTACTTATAGCAGCGATGTGGGTAATATATGTGAGATTATTAAACATCATTGGCAGGTACTGCACACTGATCCTAAACTGAAAGAGATTTTAGATTTTACACCTAATTTTGCATTTAGAAAAAATAGGAGTTTGAAAGATATACTTTGTAAAGAACCTAAAAACTGTTTAAAAGGTGTCCCTAGTATTAACAAGAAGGGCACATATCCGTGCTATCACTGTAAAGCATGCCAGTATATTTTACAGAAGCAGACATTTGTGCATTCAAGGACAGACAAAGAGTATATATTTAGAGGTTATGCTGACTGTAGGACACACAATTTAGTATATATAGCAGTCTGTCAGAAATGTGAAGTATATTATGTGAGAAAAACCAATAATATGTTCAAGACAAGGATATTTCAGCATCTGTCAGATATAAAACATTGCAATGAACATAATGCATTGGCACAACATGTAAGAATGAATATGGATCATACATTTTTATTCATGACAATACAGGTGATTACTCCTAATGTCAGGGGTGGCAATTTGTTTAATGATATGGAATGTGCTGAGACTAGATGGATTGTAAGATTAGGGGCAGATAAGCCACCAGGTATAAATGCTGTTGTACCTTTAAAACCCATCCTCAAGAAAAGGAGGGTAAAATACTGAAAGCTGATTGGTTGTCATATATTTTAAATATGGTATCTGTGATGTTTTCTGTTATCTGATGAAGGGCAGGTAGCCTGAAAGTGCTTATGGAAGATTTTATCTTTGGTTTTATTGAATAAAAGTTTTGACCAGCTCTACGTGGAGTTCTCTGCCTTATTGTATTTTCTGGGACTATCTTATCAATTTCATATGCTACACTTTATTCTTTATAAACCCTCCTTCTGTCCATCTCTATCTTCCTTAGTCTCCATCTACATCCCATCCCGGACCTTCCGTACTTCTAACCAACAATTACTTGATATCTACCACCCAAAAAGGTCAGTAGGCAAACTACTCTACAAACACTCCCTTGCCCATGCTTGGAACAAACTCCCCCTTGACTTATGTTCAATCTCTCACACCTCACACTTTAAAAATGAACTAAAAGCTTATTTTCTCAATTCCAGAACCTGGCCTTGTCATGACCCTACCTAGTCTTCCTTCCCTTTATGTACCCTTTAAAGGACCATACTTGGTACCTCATTACACCTCTCTCTCCAATGTGTCTACTATGCATTTGCATAATTTTATACAAACAAAAAAAATTTATTGTTGACCAATTGAACTATATCAATGTAAAATTGTTACTTAGCTTCTTTTTAATGCAACTTTAACTTTATGCATGTAACCCAACATATGTGAATCTTTTTGCTATAACTGCTATTATATCAATATTGTTTAAAATTATACTTGTTTAAAATGTACTACTGGAGCTTTTCTCCTCGGGTCTCCACTGAAAATGGGCCACAAGCCCAGTTGGACAAACCCAGTTAACAAATGTCAATAAATAAATAAATAAATGCTTAAGACTAAAGCAACTAGGATATGAATGTGTTTCACATTTTTTTGTACATAAAAAGGTCTTATACATTTTCAATATCTGTGTTTGAGTTTAATATAAGTATAGGTTTAACTTTTTAACATCTTTTAGTAAAAAGTATTTTTTACATATATATTTTAGACTTTGAGTAGATAATACTTTGTACTACAGTTTGTCATCTGTTTAAATTCAAATGTGCTGTGATGATGTCATTGAATGTTGATTGGCTGGGTAATTGAATTTTATGTTATTTAAATATTGTTTGTACTACCCAACAGTACTCTGATGAAGCCATTGTTATGGTGAAAGCGCTTAGTCATTGGGATTTTGTGCTGTGTCCTATTAAACCAGTGTTTCCATGTATAAGTTTGGATTTTTCTTTTCTTTTCTTGTTTTTTGCTTCATTTGAAGTGTTGCTTGGTTTTATTTTTGTTTATCTGTGTATACACAGATTGCGAAGAAGGAATGCTTTGTTCAAGGAAATGGGAAAATATGTAGCCATAAGTATGAGTATAATTATGGTTGGGGAATTTAATTTAATTTAATTTGAGGAAGATGGTAGGAAAATTTAACAAAGACATTGTAAGTTGTAGAAAAATTATTAAGGATAGACTACTTCAGTTAGAAAAAAAAGAGATTGTACATATATGAGAGGAAATTATAAGATTGATATAGATTATGTTATTCTATCAGAAGAATTGCATGAGAGTTTTGTTCAAGTAACAAAAACTGATTTTTTCAGATCTTTGTGCTATAAAATCAACCATAACTAGTGCAGATGAAATAATAAAAGAATGGAAAGGGAATAAATAGACTATATGGGAAAGCTGTGAAACACAATGGTTGAAGAAGGAAATGGACAAGCTGTGGGGAGATCATTTTACTATGTTAGACTTTTATGAAGATTTAGATAATTGGCAGTGAGTTATAAGGAAAAGTATAAAAAAGAATATACAAAGTTAGAAAAATATTTTGTTTTAAAAAAGCAAGAATATGAGAAATTGGTAAGTGAATGTGAGACAATGATAAATGGAAGGGAAGAATAAATAATAAGAAATGAGAAATAGTGAAATAAAATAAAAGAGATACATTTAATGATATTTAAACAAAAATATCTACTAAAAGGAAGAAGTGAAGAGGTGTCTCCCTTTCTATGGAAAATGATTAAATTTGATGAAGAAAGAATGACTTATTTTAATAATCAGAAAAGAGAATAGTGTCAAAACATAAGGGTTATAAGGAGGGAAATGGAGATATATGTTAAGAATTTGTATAAGGAATATAATATAGATATAGACATATTATTGAAGGTTAAGAAAATTATTGATTCTTTAAATAAAAATATAGATAAGAAGATAATGATGAAGAAATATAAGGGTATATTACAGGAGATAAAAAATAACATCTCCCAGACCTGATGGGGATATTAATATTATAAGGAAATGGAAAAAGAAAAGAAGAAGATGATGGTAACAGTTATGAATAACTGGACTTAAACAGGAATAAAAAGTAAAAAAACATGTAAGGGGATTGTAAGGTTGATATATAAGAAAGTAGAGAAAGTTGAGAAGAGAAATCAGAGGCTATTAACTTTGAATAATGTGGATTATATATGTTTTATGAGAATAATGCAGAAAAGAGTTAATGAGATTGTAGGACAGGTGACTGGAGATGGGATATATTGGATAGTGGGAAGAGGGCCTATATTACAATGTCGAAAGAGCTGTTCATTGAACACCCTTACATCGACACATATCCACCAAAATACCAAAACTTCGAACGGCCAAAAAAGCAATTTTATTTCCAGGGGAAAAAATCACTGGGCCAACAATAAACAAAACAAACCAACAGACACCCCCCCCCTATTTAATTATACCAGCTCCAAGATTGCACTACATGGAGGAAAGATCAAATTCTAGACAATGGCCAAGTGATTTTTTCCCCTGGGAAAAAAATTTGCTTATGGAGCTGTTCGGAGTCTTGGTATTTTGGTGAATAAGTGTCAATGAAAGGGCATTAGATGAACAGCCCTTTCAAAAAGTGAATATAGACCCTGGGAAGAGAGTGAGAAAATGATAATAATTTTAGAAAAGTATTAAATAATTATTTATTATTTATTTATTTTACGTTTGTTCACTTGGAAAGTCCGACTGGACACGGGTCCTTTTTCACCGGAGGCCTGGGAAGAAAAGTTCCTAATACAGTATATAACTTTTACATCTGACAGTTTTGATTACATAAAAGACATAGACATAGACATAGATTAGTACTAGGCTAACTGCCCTTGCGAGCCATTTTAAGCCTAGCCAATTATCCCTTATGAGACTCAAACCCTGTACCTTGTCTTTGTAAGACAAACACCTTAACCATTAGGCAAAACACTTTGATATACACAGCAACAGTTCACAGTAGTATGATAGTATTTAACAGCATAAAAGCTAGATACATTTACAGGACTTATTTAATTTCTGATTTATATATTTTCTAAATTGTGAATAGACACATAGTTAGTATACTGTGCAGATTCACAGGATCTCAAAGCTAAGGGTGTAATGCAAGTTGACATAAAAGGTGGGCTAAGGGGTTAATGAAAGTTGAGAGAAGGGAAAGGGTTAATGGGGGTAGCAATAGGTAGTATAAAAGATTAATGAGGGTTGTCACAAGTACAGAGCCAAGACTGAAGTAGGTGAATTTTAAGTCTAAGGATGTAATACAAGTTGGCATAAGAAGGTGGGATGAGGGGTTAATAAGAGTAGGAGAGAGAGAAGGGAAAGATGTACATTAGTGGGAGTAGTAAAGTGCTAGGTAAGAAGGAATTGGTAATAGAACAGTTGGAAGTATAAAAGATTAATCAGGGTTGTCACAATTACAAAGACATGATTGCTGTAGATGGGATTTGAAGGCCTTTTTGAAGAAAGCAATAGACGTTATGGCTGAGATGTTGGGGGGAAGGCTGTTCCAATGTTTGGCAATAGTGTTGCTATAGCAGGATATGCCTGCAGAACTATTGGCTTTGGTCACATCTAATAGGAGTTTATATTAAAAAAGGAATTGCAAATAGAAGAATAGCTGTATGTGACAGAGAAAGTATATGATGTGATTAATCCTAAATGTATGTTACAGATTTTGAGATGACTCATACCTCTCAACTGTACAGATTTTCGCAAATGTCCAGATTTTTTTATCTCATATTTTTGGTCTGTTCCTCATAAAAGTTTGGTTTTCTGGCCAATAACTGAGGATTGAAGTAAAAAAATAATAGTAGACACTTAAGTTTCAGACTTCATACCCTTCAGAAAATCCACATTAATTTAAAACCTGTTATTCTATCAGCTTTCTAAGTTTATTAGAGCAAGATTTAAAAACTGTGCCTATTTTTGGGCCTTTGTCCCCCGATTATTTATGGCTTTGTCCAGATTTCTTGCTCTAAGGCATTGAGAGGTATGTGAGATGTTATGGTTACTGTGGGAGGCTTATAAGATGAATTGATTCTGTGTATGAAAAATCATGTGTGAGAATAAATATTTTAGTGGGGGAATAAATATTAGTAGAGGTTTATTGCAGGGATGCCCACTTAGCAGCATTATTTTTGCTTTATTTATGAATGCAGTAATAGAGAGGTAAAAAAATGAAGTGAAAATAAGTTTAAAATCAGTAATATATATTCCTGTGTGTATGTCTTATGTGGACGGTTTGGTGATTGTTGAAAATTTGAAAGAATGGATAAAGGAAAGTATAACAGAAACAGGGTGGTGAGTGAGTAAAGAAAGTTTAAAGATGAATAAAGAAAAACGCAAAAGATGTAGAGAAAAACTGAAAATTGCAAGTATTATTTTTTATGACTGAAATCAAGTTGTTAATTTGGAGAATATAGGTTAACCAAAGAACAGAGGGAAGATTTTTTTTCTCAAATTGTAAAAACAGTTAATATGTGGAAAAATTCTGAGCTATTTTATTTCAAGAAAGTGTTTTAAATGCATATATATACATATGGAAAACTGGGTCATGGGGCAATTTTTCTTATATCAGCAGAGACGGGGAAAGAATTGTTGCAGGTTATATTCAGTTTTATACGGGGATTTAGATTAAATTTTGTTAAAAGGGGAGTGGTGTATAGTAAGGAGGAGGAAGGAAATTTGGGATTAAAATTCCTATTGCATTTTTAGCATTAGTACATACATATTGGATTTTTTTTCATATAATTTGGATTACTTGGAACATGAGATATAACAAATTGTTGTATAATCAAATGTGAGTTAGTTGGAATATGGTGAGAAAAATAAAAGAAATGGATGTGGGAAAAGGGATAGGGAGGGTAAGATGAAAATTATATTTTTGAAGATGCAAATATTGAATATGTTGTATTTATGGAGAATATTTGTAAGAAATGTAAGAATGTGTATATAAGATAAAGCCCTACTTTTTTCTGTATGTTTCATGGGATATTTTACATCCACCTGAGCTACCACCAACTCAAGCAGATAGGACCCCCGTTTACCTCTCTCATCTCATCTGAAGGACAACACATTCAGGAGTGCAGCTTCCCCATAATGCTGAACTACAGTGTCAGAAATCCCATCAGCTGCAATGGGAATAGAACCCACACACCTGTGCTACCTGCTGCACCACTGACACTGCATCTGGTGCTGCTGATACTGTCTCCATGGTACTGCTTCTGGATCAGTCATGAGAGCTTTGCTTGGTTATAGTCACAAAATCTTCCTAAAGATGTCAAAACTGAAATTTTAAATTCTGCATGACAAGGGAGTTTTGTTTGGCTCTTCTGCAGATGAGGTGCTTAAGACATTTCATGAGAGGTAAAAGTTGATTGAAGGGGTGACCCAAATCTTCCAACTTTCCTTTTTCCCCTCAAACAAAAAAATTCCTTCCACCTTGCTACCTTTTTTTCAAAAAAGCAATTCAAGTAGTAAGGTGCCAACAAACAGGATTTTAAAAATCAATGGCAAGGAGGCTCCAATAAAAAAAGAGAAAGCATCCCAAAATTAAGTCCAGTAAGAAAGGGAAAGCCTCTCAAAGTCAAGACCAGTCTAAAGAGTAAGAATGATTATTTACCTCTTCAACTTCCCCCACACCCACTTTGGCAATTTCTTCCTCTCTCTGAGTCTACACATTCTTTTGTGACACAGGATTGTTTAAAACTGATGGTTTCTGAAAGTCACTCATGACATGTACATTTGGCAATGACAATCCCTTCATCCTTTCAAGGGGATGTTTCCTTTCCCAGAAACCAAATATCCCTGTTTCCCCAGTTCCAGACCAATTGTTATATCAGGGTGTCAATAAAACACTGTCTGCCTACTAGATGGAAATTTTTTTGGGGTGCCAAAGAAAGAAGAGACTCAGAGACCTGTGGAAACCTGTGCTATATTTCTTCTTTCTCAATCATTTTGTCAAGGTCCTAAAGTTCAAAATGTTATCCCTTTAGAGCCTGTTGCCTCTTATTCCCTTTACTAGCTTTTCTGGTAAAGCTAGACTTAAAAGATGCCTTTCTTCACTTTCCTATTGGCAAACATTTCAGATGTTTCTTAAGATTTTCTGTATCTGGATTACATTACCATTTCTCTTGTCTTACTCTTTGAGCTATCTAATTTTCTAAGGGCATTTACAAGGTATCAGGTTCCAGTAATTGCTACTTGAAAACTTCAAGGCAATCACCTTTTTCCATGTTTGGATGATTGTCTTATATTTGCAGACTGTTTTTTTTCATTTGTTAAGAGTCATTAGCAATTGTTCCAAATCTTCTAATCAATCTATGTTTTCAAGTAAACCTACAGAAATCTCTCATCCCTTCTCACAGAATGGTTTTAGGAAGAGTTTTCCTTTCTCCAGACAATGAAGAGAGAGGTTCCAACAGTTTTTCCTGTGTTTGTTTAAATTAAAATTAGATTTCTGCCAGGGAATTGCTCAGGATTCTGAGGTACATGTCTTCTATATGTCTTATAATCCTTTTGGCCAAACATTGCATGAGAAAAATTCAATGATACTTCAAGTCAGTCTAGACTTCAGGACTATACCCTTTATCTTCTTAGATCCCATTTCTGGTATTTGTAAAGAGGAAGGTTCTAGGGAGGGTAGAAAAATTATTTCAGAATTCAGTTCTCCTATTTTCCTTTCTACTTCCTCTTCATCTGGTCACAACATATGCTTCAGAGCTGGTGTGGATAGCTGTGCACATAGGGGGGAGGGGAGTGTGCAAGGTATGTGGAACAAACCGGATGGTCAAAAGTGTACAAACATCAAAGGGATGATGGTAGTTATAAATGTTTTGAAAACCTTAAATCATCTCTGGTCTCTAGACCCTCTGTAAGTTTATACAGACAGTACCACACTGATGACTAAATAAATGAAGACACCAAATCTTACCCTCTTTGCAGACTTGCTGTGATAGTCTTGGAGGTTACAACTCAGTTCAGTTTGACTCTTCAGGCTTCAAACATTTTATCAGAGCAAAACACTGTAGCAGACAAGCTAAGCAGGACCTGAGCAGATCCTCACAACTGGAAAGTGCACCTGGGAGTCTTCTAAGAAATGATCCAGCAATGGGGAACAGCTCAAGTAGATGTTTCTTTCTCTTCTTTCAAGATTCCTCTGTCAGTCATTTCTGATTGGTTATGCTTGGATGCTCCCCCCATTTCTATTCCAAGTCAAGCAGTTTTTCGGAGGAGTTTTCCATATCCATCAACCTAGAAAACGGTCGCTATTCCTTTGGATCTGAAATTTGTGCTTGGGAAGCTTACTCTTTTTTCCATTTGAATGGTTCATCAGGCTGATATGAGGCTCATAACATGGAAGATTGTGTTTCTCATTGCTCTGACTTCTGCTAGAAAAGTACGAGTTTCATGCTCTTATGGTGTCAGCCTTATCTCATTTTCCACAAGAATAGGTTTAATTAAAGAAATAGTCCATCTTTTATGCCTAAAGTCATTTCAGAGTTTACATTCAGCCAGACCTTTAGTCTCCTTGTCTTTTTACCAGAAACCCAAAACAAAAAAAATAATTATTCATATTCTGGATGTCCACAGGCAGCTTAGATTCTGCCTAGACAAAACTCAGTCTTTCAAGAAAGCAGATCAGCTGTTTGTCTCCTGTGATGGTAAAAGAAAAGCATAATCAGTGTCAAAGCAGACTGTTTCTAGATGGCTGTATCATGGTATTTCTTGTTGCTATTCTCACCATAACAAGCTACCTCCAAACAGGGTTAGGGCCCATTCCACTTGGGCTTTTGCTTCTTTTGTGGATTTCTGGAAATATTAACAAGAGAAAGATTAGTAACAAATCTGGCACCTTCCCCTATAATAATTGTTCATGCTGTAAATGCATTTTGATAAAGACTAAGTTTTGTCACCCTAGAACTAATAAGCATTTTTGCTTTAAATGCTTTGCTACCTGCAGCACCTCCTACATTATATATTTGGCTACATGCATTGCATGCATGAAATTTTTGTAGTAAAACGCAGCAGAAGATAAAAGATAATATTATAGAACATCACTCCGATATAAGGAGAAATGTCAGTACAAATTATCTTGCTAAACATATAATGGAAGCAGGTTTATATCATGATTTTATGTTTAGGGCAATTGAGGTTGTTTATAAAAGTGCAAGGGGTGGTGTCATTAACAGTAAGTTAGAGGTTAAGGAATACAAATGGATTGTCTGTTTAAATGCTGATCATGAACCTGGCATTAATGCCGGTGTCAGCATAAAACCAATTTTAAAGTTAAAGCAAATATGCTTAGATAACTGTAGAACAACTATCTATGAATTTATATATTACTCTTGAGGTTTTTATTGTATTTGCATTTAATTATATTAGTTAATTAGTTGCATATTGTGATGGGAGGTCTATGCCTTGTGACTTTTTAAATGCTATTACTTAATGAACTGGTTTTATAATGTCTATTTTCACACTAAAGAAGGGTTTAGTACTCAAAAGCTTTGTGGTTATCAACGTTTTAGTAACTTTTCTAAGTCCGGTATTTTTATTTATTCTTGTTGATTACTTTTTACCATGACTTTGTTTACCATTGGTCTGGATCCAGTTTTGCTGGTTTTGTTATTCTCCTTTGTTAACAAGAAGAGTTCTCAAGGAACAATTTAATTACTTTTCTCATATTTTTAAACTGCATTATGCTCTGATTCAAACTTTCTTTCCTGGTAACTGATATGATGCAGCTTTTGTATCCCAACCACTAATTGTAAAATATACAAAAAACAATATTTACTATGCAGTCTGTCTGTCCAAACAAACTAAATAATAAATGTTTTGTTCCAGGTAACAAGATGAGGAGTTTAGATCTCCAACTGGAGCAGAAGACACTGAGTGAAGAAACGTCCATTCCTCATGCTCACATTGATGGTGCTATGTGTACCGCAAAGGGAGTATTTTTGTTTGAGGCTGGAAACTACTACCACTACCAAGATACCAATGTCCTGTCCACTGCATCTGAAGCATCAACACCACATAGCATTGCTAAGGACTTCATGGCATGCAACAACTGAGATAGATTTATAGTTGAAAACCAATCTTTGGTGGAACTGCCATGATCAGAAGTTCCAGAACATGAATTATTCTCTTAGATTTGCAGTACAATGTAATCTTTAATCTGAAACTATGCATTTTTCCATACATGTAATGTTCACTCATTTGTTGCAGTGTTTCAATGTAAATGGTGTAGCCCCATTTTCTGCCTGCTGACTTCATTTTACAGAAGTGGTTAGAGTTTGGAGACTTTGACAGTCCAAAACAATGAAAGACAAATAATACTTTAACTTAAACATAAGCTATATACCGAGTGCTGAATTTATCATCTGTTATCTCAAACCGTCACTGAGACACTGTGCAAGTCTTATGTTATATGTTCACCAGAGACCTAATCTGTCATTAAAAAAGTTTATATAATAAAGCTGTTAACTAAAGAGCTAGAGTAATCCTGTGCTTAATTACTTCATTGGAGTGACAGGTATCTTTATTGTGTAATCTGTGAATACTGAATGAGAGATATATGTATATAATTGTTAAAAAGAGTTGAGCAGGGAACATGCAATGCAGGGTTACTTCCAAGACTGGGTATGGCAGGTAAGTTTTGATTCATGACCCAGGACCTAAGGGCAAGGGTAAATACAGTCACTATATATATATGGACAGTTTACTGTAGCAAGACAGACAACATGGTTTGGGAAGAAAATGGAGTAACCAGTGAAACTCCACACAGACACAAAAACAATATGAAAATGTCACACAAACTGTGACTAGGGGTCAGGTCTGAACTCTAATTCCTGGAGAAATCAGTGAGGCACAAATGTGACATGTGAGCTACCATGACAATCATATATATATATATATATATATATATATATATATATATATATATATATATAAAGATATTTATATATGTATATAGATATAGATTTATTATATCTATACAGATAGATATTGATAGACAAATATGTACACATATATATATATAATTTAGTATTGTTAGTCAAATAGTATGTTTTGGGAGGAAAATGGAGTACCCAGAGAAAATCCACACAGATACAGGGAGAACAATAAAACACTCAGACAGTGATTGGAGTTCAGGACTGCATGCCTCTTGCTAGATCATTGAGGCAAAGGTCTTACCCCTGAACTACCATGAATATAGTGTAATGTGTGACAGTTTAAATACTGATTTTGGTTTTCTATTTCTTTTGTTTCACTTTTAGAAGGTTCCTTTTTGTTACATTGTGCATTCTGGTATTATTGTAATAACTGATGTCTCCTGTTTTTTTTTCCTTTGCAACACTATACGTTATGATAAGAACCCCATTTTAGCTTGTTGCTTTTTCTCCAATGGGAATTTGATCCCTGATATCCTTTTTCATGAGTTCAGAAGTTGTAAGGAATGGGAGGGTTATTGCCAAAACATTAGTGGTCCCCAGAGGATATCATCATGAGAGAATGTTGTAGATTGTTGTTAGGGTTGCCTGGCCAACCCTGAGGCAAACTCTTCTAATGGCAGGGGTAACTTCTGCCTTAGGAAGATAGCCAAAGAGCCTTTAAGGCAACATAGGCTAAGGTGTATGTTCTCCTTTAGCCTTGCATATGACACTGTATCAAGATGTGAGATCCATTTGTAGTAAGTTTGACGTTGTGTCTGATCTGTTGATTATGTTAGACCTTGTATTCATAACAGAGAGCTGTCTCAGTGACAGATTTAATCCTCACCTAACTCAATGTTCCACCTAAGATCTGTATTATTCAGTACCCTAAGTTCAGTGTCAGAGTCTCCTTTTGAAATGTCCTTCTTGGAAGGACAAACTAGGTTTCTTTGAAAATAATGCCTCCCCAGGAATGTGGTTATTCTCACAAGACTTTTATTCAGTTTGTTAACAGGTAAGTGAACAGGTAAGCAAACCTTTTTGGCCAGCCTCAGTATTATTCTCTTTGACTTTTTGTTGTTGGGTTATTTCAAGTATCGTTGCCCTATTCATTTTTTAAGTGAATTAGTGTAATATTTAAAAATTGCCCCAAATTTGGACATTTCTACCCCGATTATTTTTTGGCTTTGCCCCTAATTCTTGTGCAGAGTTGTTTGGTATAGCTATTATGTGGTACTTTTTTGTATGGCTCACCAAACATTTAAATTCTCTGATTAAGAGCTATTCTTGTACAGAACTTCAAATAATACAGATCTTTTTGAATTTATATTTGCACTGGTCTGGTTACTAGACTTGTCCTGTACAGAAAGTCTTGGTGAGAACTCCTAATCACATCTAAGAATACAGCTAGTGAAGCAGTTGACCTTTTCTTATTTCTTTCTTTCTTTATTTGTGATTTGCTGACTGGGTTAGTCCCACTTGGCCAATGGCCTGTTTTCAGGTGTGACCCAAGGTGATATTTATACTGACTAGGGAAAATTTGGACAAGGCACTGAGGAAATTCCCCTACTTGTTTTGACCACTAGGGGCAGCTGTAAAGATTTCCAACTGTAGAATGGAGCGAGAAGGAGTGGGTGAGCTAAAGGTAGTCAAAACTATGGAAACATAAGACTTTGAAAAGGAGATGAATAATACTGTTCTGCATACTGAAGTGACTATGCTAACATAAGGTAGATTGTTAACGTCAGTGCTGGAACAACTGATTAATGAAGAAGACCCTACAGATACGACTGGTATTTCCTGGTCAGAGGTAATGGAAAATGTGTTGCTGATGAGAATACTGACTTTGAGGTGAAACCAATATGTTCAGGTGAATGGAGCCAGTTAGAACTTAATACAGATGAACCTGTAATGTTGTGATATGGATCTACAATTCATGAAGGAAAAGAGCAAACTCAGGCACAAAAGAAGCTATGCAGCAGTAACAGCAGCAATTAAGGTATGACTGGAGCAATGAATAGCTGAAAAAAATGACCAATCATGAGACTTTCCATAAAACAAGAAGGAGACATTGACAGATATACTGTATGGGACTAAGTGATTTATCTTTCAGGTGTTTCAGTGAGATCTAGACTAGAAATGGGTAAAGGATGTTTTTGTGATGTAACCTTTGAATGTTTTTCTATAAAGGACTAAGTATCCATGGAGTAAATATTTTTTCTGGGACATTAAATGCTAAGAAAAAACTGTATATACAATTCAGAACAGATCTCATTATTGAACATTATAGTAAACTGTATTTTGCTGATGTGATACAAAATGATCACTCTTATACAAAAGTTAATGATGCTAAAAAAATATGGAATAGTGTATGGACAGTGTGGGTGACTCTAATGGAACTGAATAACAATGTGAAACATATCCCTTGTATTGTGAACACAGAAGGTATAAAAAGGACTGTGAGTATGTGGTACAGTCCAAGTGTGATATTTTTGTGGAGCTGAAGACTGTTTTATTAGCAACTGTATTAAAATAAGATGCAATCAGCGTGGGGAAGATGGACATTTAAAGAAAGATTGTGAAATGTGTTCAAAATTGAAAAATTTATAAATAGCTATATATAAATGAAAAAATATATTTTAATTTGTGCTCTCTGCTTCTATGTTGTGCTGGATCCAAAGTCTTCTTAAGACACCCAGTCTTGCTGGCTGTTTACTGCTGAATCAGGGACACAGAGCTTTGCATGACTCCATCTGTAGTCTGTTTAAAGCATCAAGCCTTTCAAATTGCACACTGATAAAGAAATATATTTTTCAGCTATAAGCACAGCTACAGACAACTTATTTTATAATAAATCACAATACTCTTTCTGTCAGATTGTAGCATATATTTACAAAGTTTTCCTTCATTACAGATATGAATGATGACTTCTGCAAAATACCTCTCTCTGTCCCTCTCTCACATAACTGAATTACTTACAGTTATTATATAGAGTGCTAGTCACGCACATATATTTTGTTATTTCCTCTTCGTTTCTTTTTTGGCCTTCTGTGGGAAGTCACATAATGTCTGTTTTTAGACTTTTCTATTGTTCTTTTGTGATTTACTTGTAAGCACCTTTGCTGATGTGAGGATGCCATTAACAGAAATCAGAAAGGAAACATCTGTACAAGCTGTTCCTATTGAAAAAACATCACGTATTGCTGAGTTTAGATATTTGTTCTGCAAACATGAGAAAAGCATGTGATACTTGATTTCCAATATTGTTTTGTTAGGCTTTTCTTGATGCTGTGAAGAGAAGCCTGCCTGTTATACATATAGTATGAATGCACATTTTACATTGCTAAACTCTATACATATATTCAAGCAAACTTTTTATTCTATATTTCAGCATATTTACAACAGAATTAATTTCAGCCTTATATTCATAATCTCTAACAAAAATGTCAGGCAAAAGGACATTTATGGTTTAAATATCGGGAATATGAAAATATATGGGTGATTTCACAACTGATTACCCAACAAAATAGTCAAGTACTAGGAAGTAATGGGAAAATAGCATTAACTGAAGAGCAATCGGGGGGAGGGCTTTCTAGAAGTGAGAAAACTAACACTGTTTTACAAATAGCTACTAAAATAATAGAACGTTTTGAAAAAAAAAACAGTTTTAACTGATGAAAGCCCTGAAGAAGAGGGTGAGTTTAATAGAAGTAAGCAGAAGTTCTTTGTATTACAAACAAATGAAAAATCAGAATCCAGATTTTATGATATATTACAAAGTTAAAGGCAGGATAATGAAGAGAAAACTAAGTGAATTAGTGGTAAAGTTAAAAAAGGGAAAGTTAAAAAGGTTAAAAAAGATACAATAAAGGAAATTTCAAGTTCAAAAGTTCAGATATATTTAAATGCTTGAATGTAAGCATAGTACATATCATGAGGACGACCTTATAGATAAGACTGGTATTTATTTTATTTTTTATTTATTTTACATTTGTTAACTGGGAAATTCCGACTGGACCAGGTCCATTTTCAGTAGAGGCCTGGAGAGAAAAGCTCCAGCATCAAGTTATACAAATACAGTACATCCAGCATAATACACAAAACAGGTTACATCATGTATGCTGAGCATAGTAATATAACAAGAAATTAATGAAACACTCCAGGTAAAAGAAGATATAGAACATAAGCAAGAAGAAAATGTCAGTCATACATTGGTAAGAGAAGAAAATATATCAAGTAAGATTCTACAGTTAAAAGTACCCTTTCAGGCAACCAAGCCTACAGGGGATCAGAGATCCAGCATGTGATCACAGAGCAGTTTGGGGAGTTAATAGCAGTATGAGTAGGGTTATGTGATACAAGCGCATAACCAGGTACTAAGAAGATGCAATTTGAGGGAGTTTTTGAATATGGCTGTGGAGGGGGCAGTGGATACGGATAGGGGAAGTGAGTTCCAATTTCTGGCAACGGTGTGGGAGTAGAGCGCTTTCCCTGCATTATTGTTAGCCTTGGTGATGGAGAGGAGAGATTTTTCACTAGATCTTAGGTACCGGTTTGCAGTGTAGACAGTAAGTAGGTTGGATAATGAAGGTTTTTTTTCAGGATATTTGAGAATATTGTAAGCTGTGCCCAGCTGGTGATAGTTAAGTAGCTGTGGTAGCTCAAGCCATTTTAGTTCTTTTACTGCAGTACAGTGATGAGTTCTATAGGTTGAGTTTGTAGCAAACTTTGCTATTTTATTGTAGCATGATTCTAGTTTGTCTAGGTCACATTTTCTTATTTGGGTAAAGACCTGTGTTGCGTATAATAGAGCTGAGAGGAGGTGGGTCTGTGCAAGAGTGACTCTTGCTTTTTGTGACAGAAGGACTTATGCCTGTATAAGGAGCCTAGCTTTTTGTGTACTAGTTTTATGGTATTTGAGATGTGAACATCAAAGTGGAGATTGTGTATTTCAATGCCCAGAAGTTTGGTATGATTAGAAGGGGAGATGGTGGTGTCATTCCTTAGATGTAATGGTAAAGGAGAGATAGATTTTTTTTTATCTATTAGGGGTAAATAGTAACAGTTTTGTCTTTTTGGGATTTAGAATTAGTTGGATACCTGATATCCATTTTTCTACTGAGATAAAGGTATCTTGAGTGGGTGTATGTAGGGTGGTGGGGGATGAGGCGGCGCAGATCAGGGTTGAATCATCTGCATATTGTATGAGTGTGGCATGTTGTGTAGAGTTATTGAGGTTATTTGTGAAAATAGATAACAATAGTGGGCCCAGTATAGAGCCCTGTGGGTCTCCTATGGTGGGTGGAAGTTGTGTAGACAGAGTTCCTTTCCACTGGACTAATTGTTGCCTGTCAGATAGGTAGCTTCTGAACCAGGCCATAGTAGATGAGGTGAAGGATAGTGATGTTAGTGAGTCTAGTAGAATGGAGTGGGAGACAATATCAAATGCTTTTGAGAGGTATAGGAAAATGGCTGATACATATTTGTTATCATTCCTGTGAAGGTTTATTTGATTAGGGAAGGATAGAATGGCTGTGATAGTGCTGCGATGTGGACGGAAACCGTATTGTGTGGTAGCTAGTAGATTGTGTATGTTGAGAAATGTCATCACTTGCAAGTGGATGCATTTCTCAAGAATTTTGGATAGGGGGCAAAGGATAGCAATAGGTCAGTAGTGGAATAATTCATAGGAGTTACCTCCTTTATGGAGAGGAATGATGTGAGATACTTTCCAGAGTTTGAGTATGTAGGATTCAAGTAGGGAGCGGTTGATTAGGATGGAGACAGGATATGATAGGGAGTCACTAGCCATTTTTAGGTATGCAGCAGGTATATTATCAGCTGCCAATGTGTTTGGTTTTAGTTTTAGGAGGAGTATTTTGATAGTTGAGGTGGGCAAGGGTGATAGGCTGAAAGGGGGCTGATATGGGATAGGTTGGGTTGTGACTGAGGTAGACGTTTTTGGTAATTTGACTGGACAGGGCTAAGATGGATTTGGTAAAATGGTTATTAAATTGAGAAGCTATGCCTAGGGTTTTGTTAGTAGAGGTAGGTGCTGGAGTAGTGGTTTTGCCTGGCTTTAGTAGGGAGTTAATGGCATGCCAGAATTTTTGTGGATTATTTGAATATTTGCTTCAGGCACTAAGAAAATAGTTTTTGTTGGTTTAATTTGGATTCAGCCTTGACCTTGTTTCTAAGCTGTTGATAGTATTACCTGGAGCTAGGGGTTTTCTCAGTTTTCCAGGTTTTCCAGGTTTTATCTCTGGCTTTTAGTAAGGCTCTAGTGTCCCTGCTTAGCCAGGGTGCATAGCTGGCTTTAACTCTGATCTTTCTGCTGGGAGCTAGACTGTTAAGAAAGTTAGAGAAAGTAGTATTGAAGTAGTCTACTGCCTGGTCTAACCCAAGTGACCGTAGTGGTTCCCAGTTGCAGTGGCTTAGGACAGTATTTAGATGTTGCGGGGTAAGGTTACAGTCATCTCGTATGAGTTTGTAGACTACTGCTTTGGAGTGTTTGTGAAGTAGGAAGGTGGGAAGATGATCACGTAGGTCATCTGGAAGACAGCCTACTGTATAGTTTTGTTTGGGATAGTTGGGTAGTGTCCAGTCCAGTATGGATTCTTTATTTGTTTTCTTATCTATTCTAGTTGGTTCTTCAATTAGTTGAGAGAACCCATATAGACTGATATGTGTAGAGGGGCTGCTGGAGTTACAGGCTGCCCAGTCGGTGTTAAGGTCTCCTAGTTGGATTGTTTCCTGGGGTAGATTGTCCTTTGTCCATTGTAGGATGTCTTCTATTATGAGTGAGTTGTTGCCTGGAGGAATGTAGCAGCATATTATATTGATCTTCTTGGTGTTTCTTATGGATAGGACAGAAAATAGGACTTCAGCATTTTGAAAAGTGGGTGGTGTGGTGGGCAGGAGCTGGGGGTTAAGGGTGTTTTTAAAGAGAATGGCTACTCCTCCTCCTTTCCTGTTTGTTCTATCAGATCTAAGTGTATTATACCCTGGGGGAGAAAGTCTTCATCTTGGATACTGGGTTTAAGCCAGGTCTCTGTAATGGTGAGTACATCATGGTTGTAGTGGGCTATGAATGCATGCAGGTTTGTTAGCTTGTTGGTAATACGTCTTATGTTGAAATTTAGGATCAGCCTGTCAGATGTTTGTCTGGCTGAGAGGGGACCTGGATTTGGGTAAATGTCACCAGAGGTTAGCAGAGTTTGTAGGAGTGTCAGTATGTGCTTTTTAATTTTAATTGTTTGTGAGCTTGGTCTATGTGTGTTTTTCTTAGTGTGGTGAGATGGTGTTATTTTTGTTAGTGAGTAATATGTAGTTGTCACATTTATGAGTGTGGGGCAGATGTAGAAGTGTGAATGGGTTTGAGAGGGTGGGCTAGTGTGATAGGAGTAATTGTGCAATGGTTGATCTGTTTGTAAGGAAGTTAGGAAGGCTAGCGATAGTAGAGCTAGTGATAGGGATGTGAGTGTGGGTAACATGATACTACTTTGAATAAGAAGTACAACTAGGATTCCTGGTTGGCTGTGTGTAAGGGTGGAGGTGTGTTATATGGGAATGTATTGTTGGGAGGGGGATCAGTGTGGGATGTAACTGGATTGGATTTCCTGGTCAAAGGTAATAGCAAAATGTGTTGGTGATGAGAATACTGAAAACAAATGCATCAATAAAACAAACATACATAATCATATTGAACAAATATGTTTTAACAGCACTCATAAAGCCTGCAATGTTAGGCATTTCCCAAAGTTAACCTAGTAGATGATTCCATAGGACAGGGCCTTGGTAGCCAAATGAATAACAACCAAAAGGATCCAAGTTATAGTTGGTATAGTAGGAAGATTTTGTGAACTGGAATGAAGTGAACAGGAAGAAATATGAATATGTAAAAGCTTCTTCAAGTAAAGTGGTCCATGGTTATAAAGTGAAAGCTATACCATAATAAGAATATTGTACATTATGCAATATCTTACAGGGAGCAAGTGTAAGCTGTACAAAATTGGACTAATGTAGTAATGCAATAATGTCTTGGAACACCAGATAGTAAATGTGAGCAGAATTATGAACAAGTTGTAAACCTGCAAGCTCAGTTTCAGAAAGGCCAACAAGTAACGAAAGGGGTCATCATTAGGGCTTTATCCCTCTATGCCATGCCACTGGCAGACATAATAGGAGATTTTAATTTTGACTTAAGAGGAAAGAAAAGCTGAGTGGGGAGGTATAAATACAATAAAGATTTTTTTTCAATGAAAATATCACAGGAGAGGAAGTTTATTTGCATGAAGTAAAATTCAAGACAGAGACATGAGTAAGATGTTAGGATTTTCTGACCATAAAGCAGTGCAGACAGAATCTGAGGAAGAAACAGCAATAATAAGAGAAGGCAAGGGAACTGATTCAACAATGAAATGCCTTTGGTTACCATACATATGTGCTTCTTTGGAGGCCCTACAGAAAGAAAGACAACTGCTACTTGAGGAACACAAAGAAATGAGAGTAAATAAAGTACTGGAAAAGCTGTAAAAAAAGAAATTAAGAAGTCAGACATTGTGCCAGGAGAAGATGGCACTGGATATGAATTTTATATAAAGTCATAAGAGGAAAAGGCATGTTTCTTAGAAGTACTTAATGAATGGTTTGATAATGAATTATAAGATGAAAATATGTATACTGGACAAATTAAAGTTACGCTGCTCAAATGATATGATGAATCTGAAGAACCAGAGACATGTAACTTTAGGAGATGTAGGGCCTAGTTCTAAAACAAACTTGCTGTCAGTGCAAATGACCACTTACACTGACAGCAGGTCTTTTGGAATCTGGTCTGGTGTAAGCCTTTTTGTAGATAGGCCTTACACAGTAGCAAGTCACTTACACTGACAGCAAGTCTTTTGGAATCTGATCCCTAGTGTAAGCCTTTTTGTTGATAGGCCTTACACCAAAGTGAGTCACTTACACTGACAGCAAGTCTTTTGGAATCTGGTCCCTAGTGTAAGCCTATTTGTTGATAGGCCTTACACCAAAGTGAGTCACTTACACTGACAGCAAGTCTTTTGGAATCAGGGCAGACTTGTACTGACAGCAACTCATTTGGAATCTTCCTGTAGATAAAATTATGATGAGCTTTTTACAACAGGCGTTTAAGAATGTACTAAAGGAAGAAATAGGAGATAGGGTATATGAAGTTAAGGGAAGGAATTTCAGAGAGATGTTAGTGATATTTAAAAAAAGTGGTTAATGGTATTCAAAAAGGAGAAATGTAAGGTAAAGCTGTGTTGGGTGGTATTTATAAAGTCTATGATAATATAACACATGGAAGCATACAGAGCATGGTGAAAGAGTATGAGACACCACAGAAAGTGTTAAAATGTATTAAATGGTGTATGATTGTTCCTGGGTTAGACCAGTAGTTAATGGATGGGCAGACCAGGGTATCAAAGCTGATAAAGGCATAAAGCAAAAAGGTCCTTTAAGCACAACATTACTGAATGGGGTTACTGAAAAGTGAAACAAGAAAAGAGCGGAGCCGACGTACAATATTTAGGACAAAATAAGATTATTTTAATAATGAATTACTATGATGATTTAGTACTTACAGTAAAGAATAAAAGTGAGTGATTGAAGTAATAGCATTTAATGAATACATTACAGAAAGTAGGATTGAGGAGGCATTGTATAATACAGAATGGGATTTGAGACAGATTTTGTAAAAAGTGAATGTCTTGGTGTAGATTAAAAGGTGGGGGGGATTAAACACATACTCTTGTATATTAACTATAGTAAATATGTTATCTATTTTTAAAGTTAGGAAGATAGGGTAAATAAATATGGATTTAATAAATACCCACACTCTTTTCTGTCAATTAATAGAGCAGGGGCTAGGAACTATGATGGAGGCCATATAACCATTTGTGAACATGGATGAGATGCCTCTGGAATCTATGAAAAATCAGCAATTCTGAAAGAATTAGCTAAAGGTGGACAAGCAACTTAAATATCTACTTACTGAGGAGATGGATTTTAGAAGCTGTGTGTTCTGGAGTGATTTTGTTGAGAGTAAATGTCCTCCTTGTGGTACTTTACCTGATGATTCACCCTTGGCAATACTTTCTGATAATGTGAAGTATGCAAAACAGCATGGAGAGAGGTGTTTAGTTTTGAGAAAGCTTCTAACCTAACTTTCAAAAAAATCTATGCACAAGCTTTACAGTCAAAAGGCACTCCTCCAACTACACCATTTATGATATCCATTTAACCAGGCTCTAACGTGGATCAGTAGGTTATGAGATTTGTTGCTCTAACCAATGGGATTAAAGACATTAGGACTATTATCCAGTTTTCTTCTTTAACATAATTAAGTTTTTGAAACCAATGATTTAACTTATAAATTTGTAACTGCTTTTGGATTGCGGGAGAAAAAAAAACATCAAGGGACAGTTATAAAATTTCTGCTCTTACTTTGACACTTAAAAAGTATTTATATTTGAAACCTCATTCTCCTGAAGTTGAACAGTCTGATATTTGTTGTATAGTTGAGTGTTGTATGTAATGATGTATTTCATGTTGGCAAAACGTTTGATGCTCATAGGATATGGGGAAGGGGGCTTGGATGCATTTTAAAATAATTAGCAATTCCGTTTTTCACTTCCCAAGTGCTTGCTTTATTAAAGACAACAAAAGGCATGTTGTAATATAGAGTAGATCCAAAAACTTGCTCTTTTCTGTGATATATTTTACTATTTAATACAAAAAAAGTGTGATAAGAGACCTTGGGACACAGGTGGACAGTAGTCTCTCCTTTGATAATCACATTGCTAAAGTAGTCAGGAAATCCTTCTACGTGGCACACCTCATCACAAAAGGTTTCTCATCCAGGAAAAAAGAGGTCATTGTTCCCCTCTACTCATCACTCATTAGACCCATTATAGAGTACAATGCCCCTTTTGGTATGTACTTCACAAGACATCTGCAACAACTGGAAAGGCCACAAAAATACCTCACAAAGAGGATAACCGGCCTCAAACATATGCCCTACGCAGACCGTCTCAAAATACTCCAGCTTTACTCTGTCGCATATCGCCTACTCAGAGGTGATCTCTGCCTAACATACAAAGCTATGTCAGACCCAGAGCTGTTTGACATGCTCCACATAAAGAAATCCCTCTGAGCTACATGCTCTAGGGACCTAAACCTTGTCACCACAATAAACAGAACATACTGGAGGGATAGATTCCTGTCTCAGAGACTTCCCATACTCTGGAACAGCTACCTATCTATATCAAACAAAGCTCCTCATTAGCACTCTTCAAGAAAAATCTTGATGATTGGATGGGAGATAGGAAATTCACCCCAGGGATCACTTCTGTGGCTCTGCTTGACAGGGGCACAGGAAAATAATTTTCTTGGGTGGCAAAAGCCAGGGTACCATTTGGCTAGGCTTATATAGGCCCTAGGGCCAATAGCCTAGTACCTACCTATGAACCTATGAATGTCGCTATAAAAGATATACATGAGGAGACCATGGTCATATTCTGAAAGACTGTCAGCTTAAATGTTCTTGATATGGGGGGCACAAATAGGTTGACTGCAATGCTGAACATGTATATACAGCACAGTAGAAATCCTACACAATGAATAAAGAGACAGTACTGCCTATACGACAGGAAGATGAGGGTATGGAGGGGATGATCAAAATGCATCAGATCATACTAGTATTCTGTTGATTCTATACACACCCCAGGTGTTTGAGTTAATTTTATTCTGGCAGTTAACACAGAGAATTGATGCTATTAGCTATTAATTAGCTGATTCCTATAGTCCAAAGTTTGATTCCATCAGCTGACATTTGCCTGTGATGTGACTCTGAGCAAATCACTTAATCAGAGATTGTTCTAGGTAATTAGGAAACTGGGCTAGGCTTCTTAATAGACTCCTTGACTGCATGCCTAGTAACTACCTATTAACCTATAAGCCAATGAAAGTTTTCAACAAGAACAGGATGGGGACCCTAAGACAGTTTCTTCCCAACTGTTGAGCTTACAAGAAGGAGATGGTTGTTTAGATGATAATGTCCCTGATTCAGGTGCAGAGTAGGAGGGGATTACTGCCGAAATCTGTCCTTCTGATCAGACATTAAAATGAGGCTCTGGCTGCCTGAGTTAGAAGTAGCTCAGGTGAGTATAAAATATAGCACTTAGGAAAAAGACCAATCTGTCTAGTGGGACTAACGCAGTCATAGCTCTCAACTGTACAGATTTTCACAGAATGTTCAGATTATTGCCTCATATTTTTGGACTATTTTTCAAAATAATTGTGGTTTTCTAGGAAATCATTGAAGATTTAAGTTAGAAAATAATGGCAGTCATTTGAATTTCAGACTTTATACCCTTCAGAAAATGCATGCTAGTGCAAAACCTCTTATTCCATGTACTTTCTAAGTTTGTAAGAGCAATATTTAAAAACTTTCCCTGTTTTTGGGCCTTTGTCCCCCCATTTTTTATTGCTTTGTCCAGCTTTCTTGTTCTAAGAGGTTGAGAGGTATGAAACCAGTCAACAAAAGTGTAAATAAATAAACAATGTTTAGTAATATGGTCTGTTTGGAAATGAATTCATAAAAGAAAAATAAGCTTTTGCAAGGTAGAAAATGCAAGGTATGGGAAAAAATTAGTATTTCTGAGTCATTGTATAATGTGAACAGTTTTTATTTGGAGATTTGAGGTGGATATTGATTTTGAAATGTGTACTTTGTCTTCATTTTTACGTATACTATAATTTACTTTTAACTACTGCTTTTTGCATTTTATACAGTATTACTGATTGACCAGTATCATTTAAAGAAAAAGAATAAAGCTGATTATTTACTTTTGTGAAAACTAGATTTCAAACAGATAAGATAGAATATATGAGCCTACTCTTAAAGTATAGATCTTTATTAGAATATGAGGATGTGTATACTTATAGATGGGGAAAAGATTAGAAAATGGGGATGTGTAGGCATTTGTATGGGAAAAGGAAATCTTTTGTAGCAATATAGATAGAATGAAGGAAGTGTTGTGGAAACAAACACTTTACAAAGTAGGAAAGAAGAAGTACTTTTTTTAGAAAGGGGCTTAAAATGAAAATAAAAAAATGATAGACTAAGAATATGAGAGTATAAAGGCCACAATAGAAGCAGATAATGAAAATTGTAGTTACTTACATAGCTACTATGTACAATAAACCTGGAGTTGTTTCTCCAAGGCCATAATGTGTTTGGATAATTCACAGCAACCACTGTACAGTACACACACCAATAAACACACAGACTCTGCCGGTGCCAATAAAGGCTGTCCCTCTGTAAAATTCTTCTGTTATAACAAGTAGGAATAACTTCACAGGCAAGCTCCAACACCACAATTTATTGAACAAAACACCATAAAATAAACAACAGATTGAGCGCTTCATCTCCCTTGGGAGACTTCATCAGAATTACCTGCTGAAAATAAACCATCCATCTCTATACATCCTCATTAACTATCATTGGCCAAATCAATTAATTAATAAATTAAAGCAATGAAACTATTAAAATAATGTATTTCAGATCAAATGTATGCTAAAATCAAATCCATACGCAACAAAAAATAAGAATAGTAGTAGTTATAAGTAATAATATATATACCACGTTTAAATTATAAGACATTAGTATGAAGCATATGAATAAATAGTCATGGATATATAGAAAGTGTACAACTATAAAATCATATATAATGACATATGTATAATGAGGTCAGTACAGGACAGTACAGAATTCTTTAGTGCAGACCAGAATACATTCTGTGTGAGGTATAAACAAAAGTGTCAAGCAAAAAATATATAAGAATTCTGTACTGTCTGGTACTGACCTCATTATACATATGTCATTATATATATGTTTTTATAGCTGTACACTTTCTATATATCCATGACTATTTATTCATATGCTTAATACTAATGTTTTATAATTTAAAGGTGGTATATATTATTACTTATAACTACTACTATTTTTATTTATTTTTATTGTGTATGGATTTGATTTTAGCATAGATTTGATCTAAAATATGTTATTTTAGTAGTTTCATTGCTTTATTTTACTAATTAATTGATTTGACCAATGGAAGTTAATGAGGATGTATAAAGATGGATGGTTTATTTTCAGCAGATGATTCTGATGAAGTCTCCCGAGTGGAGATGAAAGCGCTCAATCTGTTGTTTATTTTATGGTGTTTTGTTCAATAAATCATGGTGTTGGAGCTTGCCTGTGGATTTATTCCTACTTGTCATAACAGAAGAGTTTTACAGAGGGACAGCCTTTATTGGCACCAGCAGAGTCTGTGTGTTTATTGGTGTTTGAATAATTGCTAGTGATTTTTTTCAGGATCTTACAGACAGCACATTTTCTTTGGAAAAACTGAGTAGGACATTGGTTTAGGAGCAATAATTTTGGGGAAATTAATAGGGTTTTGGCCTTTGTAAATGTTAATAGTGTTCATAGGGAGGGTGGGATTGCTATAGTTTCTATAAAGGTTGTTGTATCTTTCGGATTTTCCCGGTTAGGGGTCACCACAGCAGAACTCCGGTCCGCTAATGATTGGCAGTAGAATTTTACATACTGAGTTGCCAGCCGTGACGTACAACCTTCAACAAAGGTACGCCCATTCACGCATGTCTCCACACAGAAGGCGTTTTAGCTGAGAATCGAACACGACAACGTCTTGCTGTGAGGTGACAACGCTACCGCAGCACCACCAATCAAAACGTTTTTTGGCACTTATAAATAATATGCAAATGTATTTGCCATAAGAAATTATCCTCATTATCATAATTATCATCAACCCCACTTTTTCTCATTTTGTCTATATGGGGTTGGTGTGTTACACTACCTACCACAACCTATCTCAGTTCAGTGTCTCTCTCTCTCTCTCTTATCTTCTTTGACAGTCATTCCTGACTGTCACCCTGACTTTCACAGGTCTTCTCTAAAGTAATCCATCCATCTCTTGGCTGGACATTCCAAGTTCATTTTGCCCTCTTCATGTCTCTCCCAATTCCTCTTCTGCTTTCCTGCACATGTGCCCAAACCAGTGTAGTCTGTTCTCTTTGAACTGCTCTGCAATTGGCTTCTGGTCTGATGTCATCATTCTTCATCATTCACAAACTCCCACCCGTCTTCAGAAGCATAGCTGACTCAACTAGTGCCATTGCCAGTACCATGATCCAGCATCCCACCCCCTCAAGTGAAGAGCAAAAAATAACAAAAAAAAAAAAAACACTCTACTGTGTTAAGCCAATTGCTACATTGTAGTGAATGAATTATTACAGTCAGTCCCCCACCCCCCAGCTCTTCCACTGAAGAGCAAAAAAGGTACTTTAATGTGGTTGTGGTCATATCAATGACTGAAGAGCAAAAAAAAGCAAACTAACCAGGTGGCCAGATGACCCTCCCACCTACCCCAGCTATTCAGGTCCCATATCTGGGACCTGTCCATGACCCACCAGAGTAGCAGCAATCTGCAAAACCAACCTTGAATGCTTTTCTGAAATCAGTGTGTCTGTATTTCTTTTGCAAAGTTTTCACTCATTTCTTTTTATTTTTTAGAGTGGCTGAATAAAAACATTCTTTTTATTAAAAAATCTTTTTTTTTACTTAAATTCTTATTTTTTACTTTTTAGTTTTTAAGTAAAATACAGCAGTAATTCTGTATTTATGTAGATTTATCAAGAGGATGTCATCAATGCAGGCAACATCTACATCCATTCGGAACCAATCAGCATGTAATACACAGTACTTCAGCACCCTGAACAGGTCATATTGTTTTTCTCTTGGCTTTTCCCATTTAGGGATTGCCACAGTGGAACTCTGGTCTGCTAATGATTGGCAGTAGATTTTTATGGTGCCAAGGTGCCAGCCCGATGCCCAACCTTCAACAAAGGCACGCCCATTCACGCATGTCTTTCGAACATCACTTGACCATGGGGAAGACATGCAGACTCCACACGGGTCATATACATGGAATAAATTAAACAATTTGTCAAAATGGATGGCTTCCTCACAAGGTCCTTGAAGTAGTGGCACTTCCTTTTTGTTAGTGAACTGAGTCTGAAAGATTTACTCATAATAATGGAATAGTAGTCATCTCATACATAGCTGTATTTACAGAGTTGGTGGAAAACAGCATTACTCATCACAGGTGTATGGACTTGACAGTACACATCAGTCATGACAGCTGCACTGATTTAGTAGTTATTCAGTCAGAGAATTACAGATTTTGTGTGTGCGTGTGTGTAGGAAATGATGTATCATCACAGCTGTACAGAGTTTGTGGTACATAATATCAGTTGTGATAGCTGTACCGACTTAGTAGTTATTCAGTCAGGGAATTGCATATTTTGTGTGTGTGTGTGTGTGTGTGTGTGTGTGTGTGTGTGTGTGTGTGTGTGTGTGTGTGTAGGAAATGAAGTAAGGATATGTGATTACAGACAGCAAAAAAAATATATATTTGCTGCAAGAAGTGGTCTTGGGTTTTTGGGACTCACTGTATGCATGTATGAGTGTATGTGTGTGTGTGTGTGTGTGTGTGTGTGTGTGTGTGTGTGTGTGTGTGTGTGTGTGTGTGTGTGTGTGTGTGTGTGTGTGTAGGAAATGATGTAGGGAAATGTGATATCAGGCAACACCTACATCCAGTGAGAAGCAATCATTATATGATACACAGTACTTCAGCACCCTGGATAGCTCAGATGAAGAAACACCTTCATCCATTGGGAACTAATCATCAGCACCTTGGACAACTCAGTGCATCGAGGAACATGACTAAAAAACATTCTTTTAAAATACAACAGTAATTCTGACTTCAGCACCCTGGACAGCTCAGTTTAGATGATAATGCAACTGAGCGGGTGTTGTTCCTGCTTCTGCAACCAATAGGAGGGGCATGACAAAGTCACAAAGTCAATTTCAATAAAGAAGCATAATAATAATAATAATAATAATAATAATAATAAGCCAATTTCAATAAAAAATATTCTAATAATAATTTCTTCTTTTGGCTTTTCCTGGTTAGAGGTCACCACAGCAGAACAATGGTCTGTAGAATGATTGGCAGTGGAGTTTTATGGTGTTGAATTGCCAGCCCAGCGCCCAACCTTCCACAGAAGGCACACACATGCACACACTCACATCTAGGGTCAATTTAGAGTATCCAATCCACCTACAGCATGTCTTTGGGATGTGGGAGGAAACCCATGCGACCACAGGGAGGACATGCAGACTCCACACAGAAGGCACCCCTGCCAAGAATCAAACCAGGGAACCTCTTGCTGTGAAGTGGCAATGCTAACCGCTGGACCACCATGGCTGCCCTAATAATAATAATAATAACTAATAAATAAAAAAAATGAGAATAATGTTTTTTTAAATACTCCATGTCTTGTCAGTTCTCTAATTAATTTAGATTTGCTATCCTGGAACAAATTAAACCCAATCCTCGTGGTGGTGATAAGGTGGTTTGCTTAAAGAATAAAGAAATGAGGAGGCAACTTAAGTTGAAAGCAATAAGTTTTCCTGCCATTAACCATCACATTTCCATTCAGCCTGTATTATTGATGAAATCAGCTAAATTGTAGTACATGAGATGATATTTATAACAACTTTTTCTATCTGCCTTTTATTTATAATTTTTATTTTTTATTTTTTTATATGCAATTTTTTACGACATGCATTTTACTAGTAATAGTGGTGGTTTGCCTTTAAATAATTGTGTCTCAATTAATTAATTAAGAGCCATGAGGAGTTCATATAAGGGTTAAGTCTGTTTGCTGGTGTTATTCTGATGAAGTCCTGTTTGTGTAAGAATGAAAGTGCTCAATAAATGTTGTTTTTAATTTTTCTGGTGGATCCTTTTGTAACCTGGCTCTAGCATTATATTTTCATTGTTCCTTTGGATAACCATGTGAAATGTTGGGACCTGCTAGAGTGAGTCCTGAAATATGGAGAGTGAATAGTAGAAAGAATGGATTTATGGTACTTACGTATTATTGTAACCAGATTTTCGCAGTTGCAAAATTCACATCATGGAATCAAAACAGGTGCAGGAAACACTGTAAGGTGTGTTTTTAAGTCAGTACAGCTAAAAAATAAGTTTGGATTTCCTTCAGGATGAAAAATAAATGAAAAATTCCACTTCCTGTTTTGCATGCATTACGCACACATGCTTGAATTGTCATGGGTGCTCTCTAAGTAAGGAAAGGAATGTTTACACTGTGAGGAACGAATCCTGAGAATGAAAAGACAGACAGGAATCATGCTTTTGGTAAACTAAATATTTCTGACAGTTTGTAAATATGCTTGAAAATAACACTTTCAGTGAGAAACTTGCAATAACTGGTGCTTTTCTAAAGGGAGGGTGGATTATGTGGGCAGCTTATTCTGGGGTTGTTTTTCACAGAAGAAGTTGGCATTACTACGTTGGTTTAGTCATTCCTTCATTCATTCATACTTTCTTTAATAACTTGATTATTCATTTAGGGTTATAGGGTAGCCAGAGTCTAATCTGGTACTTAATGGCCACATATCAGTGAAACTAATGCCAACTCAACCCACGTGTTCTTTCAATCCTTGGAAAAAAATACAAGATTTTCAGTTAAGCAACAAGAAAAGTTTTATCAAACATGTGGCCCTGCACTATCTGTTATTAAAATGAAGAGTCGGTTCATGTTACATGTGTTTAGACCAGCATAGGAGAGGGATCCAGTGAATGTATACATGAAACATAAAGTGCATAAAGAAACTAGACTACCTCAACTTCTTCTTCACTGACCAAAACAAACTGCTGTGGTAAAGAAAACACATTATATTACATTTTTACAACATTTATGATCACATTCAAGGATCGGGAAGCAACCGCTATTGCTGCAAAAATCTGGTTGCGATAATATGTAAGTACCGGATTTACATATACTAAGTCCTAGATGCCATTTCTCAGATTATTCCTTTTTCTCTATGGCATGGTGATCTCAGAGTTGGTATATATAAATTTGGGGGTGTAGGTGGCTTGCCTCCCACATGGGAGTTCAGGGGGCTTGCTTATATACATATGAGGGAGGCAAGTGCAAAGTAACCCCATTCTCCTGTGGAGGTATCAGGTTGTCACTATCTCACTGCAGCATCATTGCTTTTCAGTCAAGGCAGAGTAGCCCAAACATTTGACCTCTGCTGAAAAGGGATTTTTGACTAAGCCCACTTGGACAAACACGATAAATGAAAGCAAAAGAAAATAAATACAGTGGACATACCTGAACAAATGCAGTCATTTAATGGTGAGAGGAGTATAACACAGATATACTCCAGAATGACCTAGCACCATTCTTTCTGTGGTACTATAGCAATAACATGAGAAGTTTATTATTCTGCAGACAGAGGCACTATCATATAAAAATGACATAACACGCTAATTTCTTTTATTAGTATTTCAAAGCCACATTCCTAGTTTAATTATTCACTGACAGTCAAACCACTGAACAGGTGGTGTAGTACATCCAATAAAATATAACTTAACATATATAGGTTCTTACACAGATTGGTGTGTACTAGGCTAACAACCACTGAAGCCTTTTTAATCCTATCCATGAATCCCAAATCTTTGACAAGTTTTAGTAGCCTTGGTAATTGCAAGCAAGGGCTTGGAAGGTTAAATATTTACAAGCAGGGGCCTGGGAGATGAACCATTTACAGGCTGCCATTGCCATTAGAGACATAGGTGCCAAACTAGGGATGAATTTCTTATCCCCCATCCAGTTATCCAAGTTGCACTTGAATTGGGTCAGGGAGGAACTTGGCTTCACATGGATGGGGAGCCTGTTCTGGAGAAGTGGTAGTCTCTGGGATACATACCTGTCTATCCAGCAGGCCCTATTTATATCACAGGCAAGGTTTACATCTTTAGAACAAGTAATTATGGTGCTGTTTGTTTTTGCAGATATGTAGGAGGCCCTTCAGGGTGGGGGTCCAACAATGCCTTGTGTATCAGCATAGCTCTCCCCTGAACAGCCCTAGGCAACAGAACACAGGGATAGGGCTTTGAGGTGGTCTGCATAAGACATGTTATTTACCCCCTGTATTATTTTAGTGAGGAACCTATGTGTATGTTCCAATTGTTGGATGTGCCTGGTTAAGCACATACCAAAGGGGAAATTGTACTCAATGATAGATCTGGTGAATGTTGGATACAGTGGAGCAATGACCTCCTTGGTCCTAGATACCATACATTTGTTTATAAGTTGCACAGCATAGAATGATTTTCACACTACGATAGAAACATGATGGTCAAAGGCTAGCTTACTGTCTACATATGTCCCCAAGTCCCTGACTACTGGGTCGACTCTGAAGGGTGTGTTTTCAATGTGATAGTTACTAGGGGTGGCTCAATTCCCAGAGGATACTGTTATGCATTTCTTGTCGCTTAGTTTTATTCCATGGCTCTGACACCAGTTATGTATCTGTGTCAACCCTTCTTGGAAAACATTAGCATTTGTGGGGGATTCTATAACTACTCCTAATTTGCAATTGTATCCAAATTTGATCAGCCAGAGGATTTTGATGTTGGTCTTGACATCAAAGAAGTGGATGCCAAAAAGGAGTGGTCCCAGGACCAATCCCTGAGGGACTCTGCTAGTGACTGGCCTCTTTGTAGAGGTGGACTCCCCAGTTCTAACTTCCTGTGTCCTGTCTGTGAGCTAGATGGCTATCCACAGGGTGATGTAAGAGTTTCTACCCAACCTCTTGAGTTTGTCAAAAATCCTCAAGTTGTGCATTGTGTCAAATGCCTTGGTTAGGTCAAGGTAGGCAGTGTGAACTATTTTGCTCTCATCCATTGCTTTAGTGACCTTCTCAAAGTAGTCTACCAGGTTTTGTAGGCATGATCAGCCCTTGACAAAACCAAATTGGGTTGGGTCTAGTGTCTGGAGGTTTCCCATGTTATTATCAATCATCTCCATGATCATTCTTTCCATGGCTTTGCATATGAGACTAGTGAACCTTAGAGGTCTGTAGTTTCCTGATTCTGTAGATGGGCCACCTTTGTGCAGTGGGATGATGGTTGTTCTCCATTTGTGAGGCACAAAGCCTGTTTGGAGGCTATGGTTTAAATTCTGAACTATGAATATCAAACACTGTATATTCCAATCAGTTTCACTTTCTCATGCACTACTGTTAATGACTTAGTTATACCCTCTTCTTTTGCTGCATCCTGCTCATAATACTCCACAAACAAAACAACATATTTTCTTCTCTCTTGTGAACATATTAGTATTTTTATAAATGAGTCCACTCTGCCTCTTTGTTTTATTGCCGTAAAAGAGCATGCTTCCTTGTTGTTTATTAATATAGTAACAAAATCCTGCTTATAATTAGGTTGCAGCTAATTGTTTTTTCATGTACATCGTTTGTCACCCTAATGAGCTCTCTGCAACCACTTATTTTACCACTGTTTTTCAGTATCAAGTGAAGCTCATATCCTCATTCAGAAGTTTTTGTGTTTTCTCCACCTTCTACAGGAATGTTTATTTCTTACTATTACAGTTGCAGAGACACTCCACCAGAGCTTGAATAGGATACTCTTGCATATCTGCAAATAATTTCTATGCCAACCACAAAGCATGCATCAAGGCATCTGCCCCAATAAGACATAAATGCAATGCCAAATTCAGGAATAAATCCCATATGGTGGAACCCTGGTATAAACAAACTATTCAGTAAGAAGAAGAAACACATAACCCATAATAGGAAACTTAGTACCATCATCTAGAGATGAAATAAAAAAAATCAACAAAGAACTCAGTAACTAAATCAAATCCATCAAAAGTAAATATGAATTGACAGCTGACACCTCGGCTATGGACAACCAAAAAGCCTTCTTCAGCTATGTCAGAACCCTTAGAAGATATGCCCAGCAATGCTCAGAGCTAATGTATAACAACAATTACTAATTACTTTGAGAAATATCCACATACTAGCAGACAAATTCAGCACCAACTTTACTTTCCTGTCTCCTCTGAACTTTCTCCAACTTATTAGCACTCCCGCACCACCCACTCTGATCACCTCCAAGCAAGTTCTGAATGCTCACTCCAAGGCCAAAAACACTAGCTCCATGGATCCTGATAATGTGCCAGGCTGCCTTATTGTCAGCACCAGAAACTGTCTGGTAGACTCACTGCAAAGTCTATTCATCCTCAGCCTCTTCACTAGATTCATGACAGAGAAATGTGGAACTGCAATAGTCATCCTGCTTACAAAAGGAGATCCACTACTGATCCAGCAAACTATACATGTATAAGCCTCTCCTGCCATATCTGCAAAGCAATGGAAAGCATCATTATGGAACTTATTAACAAGGACATTGTAGTCTGAAAGTCCTGGACCCAGCCAGTTTGGATTTGTTAAAAGCAGATCCTTCCTCCTGAACCTGGTGGGCTTCATTGAGCAAGTCACTGATGCATTAAACTTGGGCAAATCTATTCACACTGCCTACCTGGACCTAGCCAAGGCTTCTGATACCATCCCATATTCTGGCATTATAAACAAGCTAATCAAACTTAATGTAAACCCCTATGTAACCCACTTGAACATAAACTGGCTAACAGATAGAACACAATCTATTAGTGTAGGAGCCATGCTCTCTTCAAAAAGAATAGTTGCCAATGATGTCCCCTAAGGATCGAACCTTGGGCCACTTTTCTTGATCATTTACTTCTCTGCATTTCGTCACTAAGATACTCAAAGATGTTATGATGTTATGAGGTAGTGTCATCTGTGTCAGGGAGAGTAGGGCAGTACATGTGTACATATGCCAGCATAGCTAGCCAGAGTTTTGTAAAGAATTTTATGTTATTTGTCTATCACACTGATTTGTACAGACATTTGAGTTAAAAATATATTTAAAAAGTTACTTGTGTTAAAAATGCATCAACAGTAGGTCCTGCTAGGCAGAAAGAATGTATGCATGTATATTAGGTTGTATTGTTGTAACTGATTAAATGTATATGATTATCAGAAAATCCTGGAAGGGTGGAAAGTTTGAAATTATGTTATAGCTTCTGGATGCTGCCACAGAATTTAGCAAAGCTCTGTGTGTGTATTGTACCAGAGTCAAGTGACCAGAGGTGATGTCATCCTCTAACCAGCATCTGGTTACTTTGGAACTCTCGCAGCAGCACTTTGGAACCTGAGAGGAAAGATTTCTTCTGACAGGATACATATCTCACACATCCACACCAGCAAAGAGAGACATCATCTGGCTTTTGCTGTGGTAAGACACTCAGCACACATCAGCTTGCTTTGGTTTAATAAGTAGTCAGGGAACAGTAATTCTTTAGTTAATCAGAGACATTTAGTGAGAATAGTTTAGTATTGTTTTCTGTTACCTCATAACATCACAACATCTTTGAGTATCTTAGTGAGAATCTATGCAAATGTATTATTTTTTTAATATCTCTCTGGTTGAAACTCTGTTGTTTATTGTATTCAGTATTCTCCTGTTTTCTCTTTTATTATTTATTATTAAATATTTTAATACCTTTCACTGTGGCTGATCCTTTAGAGAATGTTTTTAACATCTTAAGAATACTTATGCTTGTTTTAGTGATATTGTGGCCACTCCTGAAAGCCTTGCTGCTTTGGTCACACTCTACCATCTGTATTAGTATTAATTTAACATAGTATAGTTGGGTACCCTTTATAAGAGTCCTAGGGTAGCTGACTGATGGCAGCATGATTACCTCAGAGTCTGGGCAGAAAGGGACACAGCTAGTAAATCTGCCCCAGTTTTTCCCAGGTGTGTGTGTGTGTGTGTGTGTGTGTGTGTGTGTGTGTGTGTGTGTGTGTGTGTGTGTGTGTGTGTGTGTGTGTGTGTGTGTGTGTGTGTGTGAAACTCAAATATCCAAGTGTGTGTGTGTGTGTGTGTGTGTGTGTGTGTGTGTGTGTGTGTGTGTGTGTGTGTGTGTGTGTGTGTGTGTGTCAGCTACCTGGAATAGGACACAGAGCTCCAAAGTGGTCAGTGAGGAGTTTTGTGTGGATCTAAAGAGAGAGGGAGAGTCCAGCCCCAGGTCTAGAGAGTGTTCCCTGTGTGCTCTTAAGGGAAATTGTGCTTGGTGCATGGAGCTGCATCTAAAATACTGTGTGAATCCATCTTTGCTCTTAGTGACCGACCCTCACTGGAGTCAGTGGTTAGGATTGATTCTCCTTGATTACTGGCCCCAAGTAGGGACCTATCACAGATATGCCTTCCTTGAGCTACCCAGACCACCTTAAAGCACTCTCTATTTTCTGTTTCTCACATTCTATTTAGAGATAACCTCTGACTAGCCTACAGAGCCTGAAAGGATCCACTCCTCTGTGACCTGCATATCTGCAAAATAAGTAACTTCCACCAAAAGATAAATAAGACCTGTCAGCAAGATAGATATATATCCTAGAGAATCCTTCTTTTATGGCATAGCCTTCCTTGGATATAAAGCAAAGTATCTCCAAGATTATTTTAAGTATAATCTGGAAGAATGGATGGGCAGTCACAAATACACTCAAGATCTTTCCCTAAAGACTCATTGAAAGGGATCACAACTGGGTATAAATTAGCCATGTCAATGGGAACCTACAATTTAGGATACTGTGGCTATACTACTAATTTTCCTTGGGATCAACAGCCTAATATTAACCTATGAACCTAAATCTTTGTCTCTGGAAATGTATAATGGAAAGTGCCTTTGTCTTTTCATACCTACAGACCTACATAAGAAGACCCAATCTGTTAAATGATTGTGTCTGACCCATGGGTACTTCTATTGGAAACCTAAGTCCAGTTCTCATCATATATATTTTTCTTTTCAAAGTACTTCCCATATGTAATTTGCTCTTTGTGCTGCTTCAGGATCATACTCGCAGTCTGCAGAGTACTGTTTCGTACGGACTAGGATTGATATTATAGACCAATGGTTTTGAGTTTTGTACTCTCTTCAGTCATACAGCAGGTATACTGTTCGTTTTGAGTATTCCCCAACTATTAAAAGCAAGCAAACACATAAATCATTAGTTACATTATTGGTCTGTAAGTAGAACTGAAAATGTGATATACATATTAGCTCCAGAAGCAAATTGCAATTTCATGAACAAAACTGGAAAGAAGATTGAAAACCTGCAAGCACTGAATGGGCACATTTTACAGACTGAAACAAGCAGTATGCAATGATAAGACATGGAAACAGCTGCTCAAGCCTTATCCAGTGTAAAAAAGGCATAATGTACAGTGCATGAAAATGGGCTGAAAATTACAAAATTGCTGTTGCTTACATGCTGCATTGTATGCATTTTAAGAAAAGATGTTTCTGCCATATAACTGATAATGTTATTGCTGTGAGCAGCTTCTATTTCACTGACCTAAAGGTGTCCTTCACCACATGCCTTCTTGTGTGCCCACACACATCAACGATGGTTAAATATTATACTACAGCTAACAAAGGAGAGAGTTAAAATACACATGACCTTGAACAACATGCACTGCCAGCTCCTACCGTAATTCCAGTATCTATTTTTTTTAAACTTTAGCCATTGCAAGCATAGTTTCTCCGCATGCAGAAAATTAACAAACTATTCAACATACAGACATGATGACAAGCAAGACATTAACGTCACATCAAGGCACTGAAAAAAGCCAAAAGGGTCATTAATGCTGGTGAAGTAGTTAAGAAGAGTAAAAAGTGAGCACAGGGGTGCTTATTTCACTGTGAATACAAAGTGTGAAATAGCAAAATGAATGAATGCATCACAATGATCTCCATATTCAGTCAGACAAATGTAAATATATCCATTGGATACAGAATCTAAAATCTGATATGGCTAACCCCAAACCTGGTAGTTACAGAAATGTTGTAAACACGCAGTTCTCTTTGACTGGGAAACATGGTGCTCTGCATATGGCATTTCATTCTGTATCCGGGGAGAGAGGCTGAAGAAAATCGGAAGAATAATATTTAATCACACGTTTGCTGGCTCTGAAAGTGGCCAGGACTAGCATCAGATGGCAACTACTGGAGAAAATTACTCAGATCATTCGGCCTTGCATGGGCCACTACTAGGTTGTAGTCATGTTTGTCTGGTTGTTTAAGGTCCTTAAGGTCCTTGTGATATCAGGGATTCTGGCACTGGACATACAGCTAACAGTTACTCTTTACTTACCAGTCTGGTGAATGTTGGGTCTGTATACCTGATTATAAAATCACAATGGCTAAAATATTTCCTGTGTACAAGCATATGTAGTGGGCCTTACAGGCTTAGGTCTGCTTTCCAAGTGACTCTTGGGTGAACTGTGTGTTCTAGGAGGCTTTGACAATTGTTTTCTTTACAACCTTGGCTTAAGATACAGGCTTAGTGGAGCATTGTAATTGGTTGCTGCTTCACCAACTGAAGCATTAAAAAAAACTGCTCATTCATCATGTGAGCCATACTTTAAGATCAGCAAACAAAAATTCAAAGCAGGCTGTTCTGAGATTGTGTCTGCTGACAGAGTAACTGTGAAAGTTACAAAACACTCTACAGTTTTCCCTACCCAAAGCTACTTTCTGGGATATTTGTGATTTAAAGTGCTCTGAGACTATTTCCAAAACAGTGTAGGCAATGAGGCTAAACCCTAAATTAAAACAAACAATATTTCTGCTACATGACTTGAATGTGACTTGGAATATTTTGTTAAAAATATATATGTTGCCCAATAGGGGATGCTGTTAATGTGTGCAGAGACTTGAGTTTTGAATGAGACTATGGGGTTCTTTTTAAAAGTTTCCAATACAAGATATTTGACGTACTGTATTATATCTGGTATAATTATGAAGGGTGACAAGACAACATACCTTTTAAGTTTTTTCTGCATTTTCAAACAATGGTTAAAATGGAATGTGAAATATAAATAGTTAATGCCTTCTCAAGAGTCACTTTTATCAGTTACCACTGCTTCATTAGATATTGAACACCAAATCCAATTATTCAGTCATCTTTTGGATTAAACAAAGGTTGCTTCTTATTGTACTCTGGGTGTTTCTACTTCCTGACCATATATCTGAGCACATGCATTGCTCATGCTGAACTCTGTGCATACCTCTCAACTCTCCAGATTAAAAAAAAAATACCCAGGTTCTTGCCTCATAATTTTGATCTTTTGTCTTAAAATTTGTATTTTTCTGGCAAATCATTGAGGACTGAAGTCACACCTCACACTTGTCCAGATTTTCATAGAATGTCTAGAGTTTTGCCTTATAATTTCACTCTGTTACTCATAAAATTTGTGATTTTCTGGCAAATCACAGGGATGATCTGGGGAATGAAATCACAAAATAATGACACATATTTAAGTTTCAGACTTCATATCATTCAGAAAATAGATGTTAACACAAACCCTGTTATTCTAGCAACTTTTAAGTTTATAAGAGAAATATTTAAAATCTGTCCCTATTTTGAGGCCTTTGTCCCATCATTATGTCAGGCTTTGTCTAGATTTCTTGGGTTAAAAGGCTGAGACATATGACAGGCATTTGTGTTTCAGTCTTCATATCCTTCAGAAAATGCATGCTAATACGTAACCTGCTACTTTATCATCTTTCTAAGTTTAAAATAACAATACTTTAAAATTGCCCTTATTTATGGGCTTTGTTCCCATTATTTTTGGCTTTGTCCAGAATTCTTGCTGTGAAGGTTGAAAAGTGTGCTCTAGAATAATGTATAACTGTTATATTTGATGGTGCCAGTATTCGTATGTATGAGGCATAACTTTTTTGTTAAATTGTAGTGCAGTTTTGTTAACTATTTTTGTAGACTTACTGGTACTTCAGCAACCATGATTCCGTTTTACTCCTTAAAGCATGTCTACCTGATATTGTGTTAATACCGCAAGGCTTTTATATCTAGATTTATGATACTGCTTCCTTTAAGGTCTGACTTATTGTAACTATTAAAACAGAATGAATGCACACTGTATTTGACTTGCTTTATTAATACCTGCCCACACTTATTAATAACAGATAGTCATTCCCTCACCAGTAATTCTTTCTAACTTTTCTCTTCATAGCAGGTCCTTAGACCACTTGTTATTATAAACTATAGTACCAGCATTCCTGATAATTCATGCATTCTCTCGCTTTCTCTAGTATCAGCTACTGATAGCAGACAGGCTCATCCAGACTCTGCTACACTTTGCTGTGAAGGAAAGGTTAGTTTGCTTTTATTTTTTGTATTACTGTATTGCCTTTCTATATTTTGAATACTGTAGTTTGTTTTCTTTACCTTGTGTTTTGCTTGCATTCTGTTTTAACAGCATATTAAAACTTCAAAAGAGACCACAGCTCTCTCTGTTCTAAGTTAGGCAGGATTTTTTCCCGCCCTTCCACCCATTTAAGTTGTCTTGTTAAATACCACTGTCTTTCTAGTTGCCCGCCTCTTATGTTAATCTGACCATATATCTCATTTCTCTCTACTTTCACTGGCTTATGTGAGTAATCACAAAATCATCATTTTTGAAATCCCACCCCTTCAATTATTTAAATTTATTGGCCATCCTACAGTATTTCATAGTACCAAAATACAAAAGTGACCACCCCTTTCAATCCATCTTGCTGTTTTAAAAATAGTAACTCTCCACTAAACCTTAACTTTTTAAACAGGTAAAATTCAAGTTACCTACTTTCACATCTAACTTCTCTAGTGTACACTGCAGAGTGCATTCTTTTCAATCTTACCTTTAAGCATCCCTGTGACAAGCACTTTCTCTAATACCTGCTGGAAAGCACTAGGAAGCCTTAAACTCATACAAACACTGAACTCTCCTTGTTAACAAGGAGAAATTAATAGTAGGCACTAAACAGCCTATAATTACAAAGTACCTTGCTAAGGAAACAGCTCCTATACTTTACAAAGAAAAAAAAAAGCCCCAAACCAGGCATGTCCAAGGGTCAGCTTCCGGTGATTTCTCCTGTCCATCTGGTGAATCTGGGCATACTGGGTCAATGCAGCAATTGCCTCATGTACACAGACAACCCTCTCCTCCTACCACCCAACACTACAACCTGTGAGAGATGCACATACATAGCCAAAATGGAAGCAAAGCTCTCTCCACCCAAGATTGTGCTAAGCAGTCAAGAGGAGAAGGTTAACACCCACACTACACCTCAAGCAACACATAGCCCTTCTAAACCCGCACCACCAACACCCACATATAGCAACACTAAATCCACATATGCAGAGGCCCTTAACTGTAACCTGCCCAAGCAACAAAGACCTCTGAAGCTGAAACGCAAACAAACACCAATCACAACCAATGTGTCACATAGTTCACAACACCAGTGTGCCACCCAGCAACAGCCCCTAAGGCAAGACAATGTACCTAACACTTTAGTCATAGGTGACTCTATAGTCCGGCACACTGTTGTCCCTCTCACCAGGTTGAATAAGGAGAAAATTACAGTCAGCTGCCTGTCGGGTGCCAGGATCCGCCACATAACGCATGCACTCAAGTCACTCCACAACAAGTACAAATATGACTCTGTCATTGTCCATGTTGGAGTGAATGACTTGAGACATACCTCCCTGGACTACATGAAAAGAGACATGGAAGAGCTCTCAGATCATGTGGCCCAGGCAGGTATGACCCTAGCCCTGAGTAGCATCCTGCCTTTGCCCAGAATGATACCACAATATAAGGATAAAATGATTGACTTCAACAATTGGCTAAGCTTATGGTGTCATTCAAAGGGGATCCAGTATCTGTCTGCCTGGGATGACATGATTGACAGACCACGATGCTTTGCCAGAGATGGTCTGCACCTGTCGCCCTGGGATTCAGGTTACTGGCTAAGGCTCTTGCCACCCCTATAGTGCCTTTTTTAGGCAAACTTCAAAGGACAAAACCACGACCGTAACAGGTACAAGCATGCAAAATCTGAAGGTAATGCTACTCAATGCTAGAAGTCTAAACCTCAAAATGCACTCTCTCGAGGCACTCATAAAAATGGAGAACATCGATATCTGTGCAGTAACTGAGACCTGGTTCAAGGCTCCAGAGAGCACCCCTGCAATACCAGGCTACAACTCTTACCACACTTTTCGGCCACCAAACCAGGACCGAAACACTAAAGGTGGAGGAGTGTCAATATTCACCAAGGATATTCACACCACCAGGCTAGTTGGCCAACACAATGTGTCTGAAATTCTCCAAGTGCAACTAACACTAGGTTAGACTGCAATCCAAACTGTAGCTTGCTACAGATCCCCCACCATACCCCAAGATTCTCACTACACCTTTCTAAACATACTGGAAAATATTAAGATAGAACCAAACACCCTAATACTGGATGATTTTAACTACTCTGCCATTAACTGGGAAAACTACTCATGTCCCAACACCTTTGCGTAACGGTTCTTGGAATGCATAAATTACAATGCCCTGGATCAACTAATCCATAGTCCCACCAGGGGCTCCAATATCCTAGACCTGGTCATTACCAACATGGGAAATCAATGCTCCACACCTATGGTCACCCCCTCATTAGTCAAGTCTGACCATAAGCTAATCAACCTTAACATCCACATCCCACCGCCACCCCCCAGTAAAGAAACCACCATAAAAAACTTCTCCAAAGCCAACTTCATGCTACTCAAGTCAGAAGTGACAAACTTCATGACACCCATGCAGATGGGAACTGAAAGTTCAACTGCTGAATCCTACACTAAGGCACTGTACGAGCACATTCACTCATCCATGAATCGTACCATCCCAAATAGAACCAAAATGCTCTCATCCAAAAAAGGAAGCCAATCTGGTGGTCCCCTGCCATAAACAAACTTTACAACAAAAGGAAGAAACTTTTGCAGAAAAGAGGAAAATCCCAGGATGCAAAAAAATCCCTTACTAGCCTCAGTAAGAAACTGAGATGCCTCATAAAATCCTCCAAAGCTAGTTACGAAAATAAAATTGCCAAAGATTCCAAAGACAACCACAAAGCATTCTATAACTATGTCAAGAATCTAAATGGCAATGCTCAGATCTGCTCTGAGCTAAAACAGAATGGCATTAAATATACTGATCCAAAGGATATTGCCAATATCCTGGCAGATCGATTCAGTGCCAACTTCACCCCCTCACCCCTAAATGGCCCATCTCAATACCGGAAGATTGCCAAATTCCAGTAATAACGGCCACACAGGTACAAAATGCACTCTCTAAAGCCAAGAATACAGCATCCATGGGACCAGATGACATCCCGGGCTGTGTACTACATGAACTACAATATGAACTGGCACCTCACCTAAGTGTCATGTTTAATCATAGCCTCACCTCAGGTTTCGTGCCCACTGAGTGGTGCAGAGCTACAGTTATCCCAATCCACAAGGGGGGATCCACCTTGGATCCCGGAAACTACCGTCCCATCAGTCTGACAAGCCTTATCTGCAAGGCCATGGAGTGTATTATCATGGAACTTATAAACAAAGACATTGGCAACCTTCAAACACTGGACCCCACCCAGTTTGGGTTTGTGAAGGACCGATCTTGTCTCCTGAACCTGATTGACTTCTTTGAATCAGTCTCCAGAGCCAAAGGGTAAGGTGGTCCACACAGCCTATCTAGACCTTGCCAAAGCCTTTGACACCACCCCCCACTCTGGAATCATAGATAAACTTACTAAGTTGGGCATTAATCCCTATGTCACCCAATGGGTTGAATGGCTTACTGATAGAACTCACACTGTAAAAGTAGCCGACTCCAAATCCAGCTCCAGACAAGTGACAAGTGGAGTACCTCAGGGTTCAGTCCTGGGGCCGCTCTTGTTTGGCGTCTACTTCTCTGAAGTACAGGTCAACACTAAGGGACTCTGGCTAACAAAGTTTGCAGATGACTGCAAACTGGGAGCCATTATTGAATCCCCAAATTATGTGGATACTCTACAAAAGGGCCTTACAGAAACAGATGCTTGGTGCCAGAGCCATGGGCTCAAGCTCAATGCCAAGAAATGTATTGTTATCCCCTTTAGGAAAAAACATGTATCCATGAATTACCATATAGGTGGCAGTACACTAAACACAGAAAGTGTGATAAGAGACTTAGAGACACAGGTGGACAGTGGTCTCACCTTCGATAACCATATTGCCACAACAGTCAGGAAATCCTTCTATGTGGCACACCTCATCATGAAGGGCTTTTCATCCAGAAAATAGGAGGTCATTGTCCCACTGTACTCATCCCTCATTAGACCCATTATAGAATACAACGCCCCATTTGGTATGTACCTCTCAAGACATCTGCAACAACTGGAAAGGCCTCAGAAATACCTCACTAAAAGAATCACAGGCCTAAAGCAGATGCCCTACGCTGACCACCTTAAAAAACTCCAGCTATACTCTGTCACATATCGTCTACTCAGAGGCGATCTCTGCTTAACATACAAGGCCATGTCAAACCCAGAGCTGCTGGACATGCTACACTTAAAGAAATCCCAATCCCTCAGAGCTACACGCTCCAGGGATCTAAACCTTGTCATCACAATAAACAAAACATGCTGGAGGGATAGGTTCCTGACCCAGAGACTCCCCAGACTCTGGAATAGATTGCCCATACATGTCAAGCAGAGTGCCTCTTTGGACCTCTTCAAGAGGAACCTTGACGACTGGATGGGAGAAAGGAAATTCACCCCAGGGATCACGTCAGTCACCCTGCTAGACAGGGGTCCAGGAAATTAAATAATGTGGGAAGTAATAGCCAGGGAATTGTTATGGCTAGGCTTGTATAGGCCTTAGGGCTGATAGCCTAGTACCAACCTATGAACCTATGAACAGCTACTAAGATGAGTGTGGGTCTAGGCTTGTCAGGCATGTGCTAGGGCATAGAAAATACTACAGTCAAATCAAGATGGGCTAGGCCAGAAAAATGGATATAAATTCCTGTTGGGAGGCAAGGCCCTCACTATTATGCAGGAGGCTGTGTTCCCCAGTACCTAGTTAATGTAATCAGCTCCAAGATCACTCCATCTTAGTCATGTTACTTTTCAGCTTATGGTATATTTTCAATTCTGTAGCAAGTGACTATTTGTTCTACTGTTAAATTAGCACTCAAGTTGTGTCTTCTTTGTCCTTCTTTTCTTTCTTCCTTCCTTCCTTCCTATCTAATATTTCAAGCCATTTTCTCATGATATAAAAAAAACAAGTGCTTCACCATATTTCCTACTCCCCGGCCTACAATCTCCCGTCAAGCTTATTTTCTTTTACGTAGATAACCTGAAGTACTCACTGTGTATTTTCTCTAAGCAACCTATAGTCTCCGTCTTGATTATGTTCCATTAATGCCAACTATAACATAGTCATGCGCACTTTATTGCTGGGACTGCAGATACTTAGACAAAGGCTCACACCTCTCAATGTGATGGAGATGAGCTGCTTAATATTACATGGTGTACAATAATTTATCAACATGACCCAGCAGTGCTGCACATTCATTGTTTCCTGCTGGTGGAGCATGCCTCATATTATGTGTTATTCCCTAATCTAGTCTTTTGCCACCATATACAACTGCTGATCTTTATTCTCAGCCTATATTTACTTATGATCTACTGAGTCTTAGTGTGGTACAATAGAAAGATACTACTTCGCTTACCAGAGTGAAGCTTATAGTCATTATCGCCTCTGCAGCTGTACTGTAATGACATACATAAAGTGTGAAGTTGTGGGAAAATTGATAAGTAAGTACCAAAAAGAAGAGAACCAGCACTGGGTCATGAGGGACACTGCTGGTCACTTTCATACTTTCTGATGATGCACCTGCAACTCATATTGTGCAGGTTTTGTCTTTTAGCTAGTTTGCTATCCAACTTACCACATATAAGTCAATTTTTAAAGCATTTAGCTTTTGCATTATCGAAGCATGGGTTGTACAATGGATGGCAATGTCGGCTCATAGCAAGAGGGTCTCTGATTTGATTCTTGCCTGGGGTGCCTTCTGTGTGGAGTCTGCATGTCCTCCCTCTGTTCAAATGGGTTTTCTCTGGGTGTTTCAGTTTCTTTCTACATTCCAAAGACATTCAGTGGGAGGACTGGGCACTATAAATTGGCCATAGGTGTGAGTGCATGTGTGTGGTATGGAAAAACAGTTGTGGCAGAACTAGACATTTGGCAGTGTGAACTCTGGCAGTAGATGATGATGGTCACTGTTGATGTGACACCCTAACCCCATGTGCAAAAATGAGAAAAAGGAGGATGAATGGATGGGTGGATAATGGCGGCAAGAGAATGGAGTTAAAGGCCTTGGCCTTGTCACGATATACCACGTGTACTGCATGAGGACTGTCTATAGGCTCTGTAACCCTCCTGATGAAATTTACTAGAATAAATAAAAAGGAGCTAGCCTTGACAAAACCAAACTACTGACGAATATGATTAACCGATTTTTCATATCGCAGTTTATGAGGTCAGTTATAAGTGTCATGGTTTTGTAGGTGAGGCTTGTAAAACTGATAGGTCTGTAAATACCCTATCACTTGTAAGGCCACCCACCTACATGGCATCACCACTACAGCCATCATTCATTAGGGACAAAACCTGTAGCTAAACTTAGGTTAAAAACATTGAGGAGTCTGTCTACAAAAACATGTTTACCACTATTAATTAAGTAAACAGGTATATTGTCAGGTCCCATGCAGGAAGTATTTTTGTCCCACCAGTTAGCACATTCAGTAAATGATCATTAGAGATAAATCAGGGTAGTAAGCAATTCAGATATTTTGGGGCTTTGAATAAAAGTCTCACTGGTGAAGTTAGCACTAACTTTGTTTGCAAGAATATTGCCAATGTGCATTAGATCAGAATATAAAGTGTCATGAATAACTTCACAGAGCAATGTAAGGCATTTTGTTATTTTCTAACTAGTATTAGATAGCGCTGCACTCACATTCATCAAAATTAAACATAAGTAATCAAAATACATCAGCAAACCTGCCATTAGTTAAGTTTCTCTCCAACAGAGACTTGTCCACAAGTAAACTCCCCTCTGTTTCATAATATTAAATATAATAACTTTAGCTGCACAATCATCAAAACTAAATAAGCAAAAATTATCTGAAATTCATAAGTGAGCCTTACATCAACAGTATCTTTCCAGCAAAAAACATATCCATAACACTGCAGTATATATCAAAACTATTTGCAGAAAACATCCAATTCCCTGCATAAAAATGTGTGCTGGAGCACCATCTAGTGTTGTAATTTATAAAGATTTTAATCCACACACATCACAGCCACCAGTAGTAAATTGTATTACATGAAATAAAGATCCCATTCCAACATTTACTAATGTTGATGAAAAAGCAGAAATGGTTTTCCCTGCACATATCAAGAAAAATAAAATGTGGAATGGCAAATTCCTCAAACCCAGATATCTCAAAATCCAAAGCTATATTCTTGTTAATGACATAAATGCTTGTAAATTAAGTAAACACAAAGTACACAAAAAGATAAAAAAAATGCATTCCATCAATAAAATGTATATTCTCTGTCTCATCCTACTGCTGTACAGCAAAATAATAGGGGAGAGATAGTGCTTCCTAAATACATCTGCTCTTCTAGTAAAATATTCACCAAGGTTCTATCTCACCAAGCACGGGATACTTCAGGACACCACATGGGTAAGGGCTGTGTACCCCATTGTGCTACAACACTGGTATGGGACAAAGACAAGAAGTACCAGAATGAAATAAGGAGCTCTGTGTGTGTGTGTGTGTGTGTGTGTGTGTGTGTGTGTGTGTGTGTGTGTGTGTGTGTGTGTGTGTGTGTGTGTGTGTGTGTGACAGATGTGTGTGTGTGTGTGTGTGTGTGTGTGTGTGTGACAGATGTGTGTGTGTGTGTGTGTGTGTGTGTGTGTGTGTGTGTGTGTGTGTGTGTGTGTGTGTGTGTGTGTGTGTGTGTGTGTGTGTGTGTGTGTGTGTGTGTGTGTGTGTGTGTGTGTGTGTGTGTGTTTGTGAGCGCGTGTGTGCCCATGTGCATGCATATGTGCGTGTGTTTATGTTCTATAATTATTATTTGTTGTTACAGAGTAGATGTTCATATGAGTGGTGTCTTTGCCACGGTACATAACTGGTACTAGTTAGTACGAATGGTACTGTCAATGGTCCTTAAGTTGAGAGGATCCTTTGAAATGGCACAAAGGCTTGCTGTAACATAACAACGTTGCTACTAGAAGTCAGTCTGTTTGTCTGCCAATTGTATTCAAAATGATTACTTCTGTAAGGATATGTGTATTAATCAACACACAACAATGCACCTATAAAAGGGGTTTCTAATGGCATACATGTGCAAAATGGGAGGAAAACACTAAGCATACAATAGTAGTTTGTGTGTTCCATTTGAGGTACCACTAACCTGGTCAGAAAGGACCTCAGTTCAACATTTTCCTAAAGGAAAAGACTTGCAGCTCATGACTGCTGTATCCTTTATACATCTGTAGAACATGAGGATGGGATAAGGCTGAGCAGTACCAGTATTGAAAAGGTACCATCAACTCCACATTGACAGATATATGATCAATCTCAATCACCAGTAGCATGGTCAAATGGGACATTAGTTATACATCTTTTTTAAAAGAAGTACAGCCATACTGTATCAGAACCATTAAGCCAGTTTAATGCATCAGAGAAGAAAAAAGGGTAATGATTATCAGATTAGGATGAGGACAAATACCCCAGTGGTATGAGGATGAGAAGAATTAGGATAGTATGACAAATACCCCAGTGGTATGAGGATGAGAGGAATTAGGATAGTATGACAAATGCCCCAATGGTATGAGGATGAGACGCATTAGGATAGTATGACAAATGCCCCAATGGTATGAGGATGAGACGCATTAGGATAGTATGACAAATACCCTGTGGTATGAGGATGACAGGCACTAGGATTATATGATAAATACCCCAATGATGTGAGGATGAGAGGAACTAGGATTGTATGACAAATACCCCAATGGTATGAAGATGACAGGCACTAGGATAGTATGACAAATATCCCAGTGGTATGAGGATGACAGGCGCTAGGATAGTATGAGGATCTCGCTGTAAGAGTCAGTTCCATTTAGCTATCCATACATGGACAGATGGGACCTCTGTCCAACATATGACCCAAAGGGAAGCATTTCAAGGCCTCAGCATGATTTTATCCTGCTTACCATAAGTAGGATAAGACAAGGGTGTGAATCACCAGGATGAGATGAAAAGCAGAACCTATGCACTGTTTGAAGTGCCACTTCTCACATAAGACCTTATTTCAACATCTATTCAGAAGGTCAGCACGTTCTTGGTGTGGTGTACTCTGCTGCTCTACAGTAGTACAATTGGACAAGAATGAGGTAAAGCAGCATCAATAAAATGAGGTTTTGCATCTGGATGGTACAAAGATGAAGATCACTAGAACTAAATGAGGCCCACAAGGTAAATATTGGTAAGCTTGTTTTGTTTAACAGAGACATTTTCAGCAGAGGCCCGGGGGAGAAACACTCCAGATGCATGTCTTTGCAATGTGCAAGGAAATCGGAGCACCCAGACAAAACCTATGTGGATGTAGGGAGGACATGCAGACTCTACATAGAAGGCACCCTGGGTCTATATTATATCATCGAATGCTTAAAAAAGCGAATGATGAATAATCGACCCCATGTAAGCGAAAGCTTACAATCTCAAAAGCTCAGAACAGCGATTTAAAAAGAAAAAGAAAAAAAAATTGAAAGAATACATAAAGTGGGGGGCTTCTCCCTCCACACCCCCAATGTGGGGGGCTGTGGCTCCCACACCCCCCCTACTTAAATATACCAACTCTGAGATCGCACTACAGTGCCGAAAACGGCAAAGTAATGGAAGCGGCCAAGCAAATTCTTTCCCTGGGAAAGAATTTGCTTAAAAGCTGCTTTGCTATTTTGCCTTTTTGTTGTTTTAAGTTCAACTAAAACACATTCGATAGAATGCGTCTTCGGTCATCTAACAGGAACCCAAGCACCCCAGCTGAGAATCAAACCAGAGAACTTCTTGCTATGAAGCAACAATGCAAACCACCACACCACCCAGCTTCTCAGTATTTATGTTTATATGACTAATATTTTTTGATATGGATGGCAGTGCGAGTGCAGTCTGTGATTCTATAGATAACTGATACTAGTCGATACAAAAGCTCATGTTGTATACACACTTACCACAATGTTACATTATTGCTAATAAAAAATAGCCTCTGCATCTGCTACTGGTGATTAAGACAGCTGCATGTATAAAGTGTTATGCATTCATCAAACAACACAAATTACCAAGGAAAAAGAAATATCTAATAGCATGTTGATGTATGCAGTAGCAGAAGAGCACTGGATATGTAGCTGTAAACAAATCTGAATAAAAAGGAAGTCAGTTTAATATCTTATCCAAAAGAAAATCAAATTAGCAGTGCAGCATCCCCTTATAATACAGTAGAGCATGAGGCCTAGGGACAAGGCCAAGCAGTACCATCACTGGAGGTGTACTGTTAGCTCACTACCTTCACAGGAGGTCTACTGTTAGCTCAGTACGATCACAGGAGGTGTACTGTTAGCTCACTACCATCACAGGAGGTGTACTGTTAGCTCACTACCATCACTGGAGGTGTACTGTTAGCTCAGTACCATCACAGAAGGTGTACTGTTAGCTCAGTACCATCACAGGAGGTGTATTGTTAGCTCAGTACAATCACAGGAGGTGTACTGTTAGCTCAGTACCATCACAAGAGGTGTACTGTTAGCTCACTACCATCACAGGAGGTGTACTGTTAGCTCAGTACAATCACAGGAGGTGTACTGTTAGCTTAGTACAATCACAGGAGGTGTACTGTTAGCTCAGTACCATCATAGGAGGTGTACTGTTAGCTCACTACCATCACAGGAGGTGTACTGTTAGCTCACTACCATCACAGGAGGTGTACTGTTTGCTCAGTACTATCACAGGAGGTGTACTGTTTGCTCAGTACCATCACAGGAGGAGAACTGTTAGCTCAGTACCATAACAAGAGGTGTACTGTTAGTTCAGTACCATCACAAGAGGTGTACCGTTAACTCCAGTCTAGAAAGTATCTCTTCATGTCAACTAACAACAATGTTCTCTTATGGGACCTCAGTTTTACAGGTTATCTGAAAGAAGAGCTCCCCTACAGCAGCACAATCATAGGCTGTCCTGCTCTGTTATGACAGGAATAGGGCAGGAAAGGATGATGAGAATCAGACTGGGTTGTGAACAAGTACCACGATGCTATGGTGTGTGTGTGTGTGTGTGTGTGTGTGTGTGTGTGTGTGTGTGTGTGTGTGTGTGTGTGTGTGTATGTGTGTGTGTGTGTGTGTGATTTTTCAGAAGGAATGTACCACAGGACTGCACAACCCTACTATATCCTACAAAAAGAAGTAGAATGTGACCAGGATGTGAAGCACTTGAATGGGCTGATTAGCACAATAAACACACTGGCAAAACTATGTTCCACATGAAATGCCATCACTGGCAAAACTATGTTCCACATGAAATGCCATGACTATGGACAAATGGGATGTTAGCCTAATACCTTATCAGAAAGACAAGACATCCTTAAGAATGGTGCACCTCCCCTTATGTTGCTTTACAGCAGTAAGGTGGGACAGCAGTGAAAAGACTCAGGATGGAAGGACAATCTGCATCCTGATGTACAAACTGAAGACCACCACAATGGGCGGAAGAAGACCAGTTTCACACCTGTAAATGTGTGTGTATTTAAATTTATATAACTATTATATACAGTATATGGAAAGATAATGGTGTCTATAGCCCTCTGCAGATATCTGATATTCATCTATATGAATGGTGGTGTGAGTGTGGCCCTCTTGGAGACTGGCTACCTCGATGTGGCACAGAGGCTTGCTGCAATGTAACTACACTGCCATTAGAAGATTATCTGTGGTTCTGACATTTGTGACTAAGAGGGTTGCTTGAACATGAGTGTATGAAATAAAATGAGCATGTAACCACACATTGGTATACAGAATGGGAGATGAGCATCAAATTCTAAGTAGTATGTGGCTGCTATTTCCAACCTACCACAAAGATGTCAGAAAAGATCTCAGTCTAACATCATGTCCAAAAGAACAGCAGCTCAGCAGATCCACCCTCTCCCCTTATTGTTATATACAGCATGAGGATGGGGCATGAAAGAGCAGTGTGAGGATGGGAAGAAACACCATCAGCTGCAGAGGTACATTTGTAAGTAATATGAACATGCTCAAATGGAATCTCAGTCTTATATATTATAGAAGCATCGTACTGCAAGTGCAACCCTCCTTATGTTGCTGTGATGTGATGATGAGCAACTGGTTTGAATGAGGACAAAAATACACAATGCATAAGGCTGGAAAGCAGCATCTTTATACTGGAAATGTGTGTTCTGTTCAAGCCACCACCAGCTTGTTCAGAAAACAACTTCAGTGAAACATCTTATGCAATGAAAACAATAGCTGCTCAGGAGTAGGGCATTGTGATGGGGCAAGGATGAGCAGTACTAGGGTGCTATGATCACTGATAAGAGTGGTTCTTAATCTGAGCTACCACCAGTGTGGTCAGATGAGACCTCAGCTTTATACCTTATCTGAAGGACATTTCCTCAAGTGCAGCATCCCCCCTTATGCCTCTCTAGTTTATCATGATGGATGAATGATTTTGACCACCAGAATGGGACGAGAACAAGTGGTTATACTCTGTGAAGGTGAGGATGACCAGGACAGCATGAGCAGCATCAGTTACACACTGGGAAGTCTGCATTCTTCTTCAACTACCCATGCATGTTCAGATGGGATCTCAATGTAACATATCATCAAAAGGAAAATACATCAAGATCTTAGCATCCTCTTTTATCCTGCTCAGCAGACGTAGGCTATGACAAAGGAGTGAAGCTACAGGACAGGATGAGAGCACAGTGTACCTAATGCCTGGAGTTAGATGTATCAGTATCAATGTCAGATGAGACTTGTTTAAAACCTTAACAGAAGTACAGCATTTCATTAAGAGTTGTGCACCCCTCTATGGTGGTATATAGCACTAGTATGGAGCATGGATAAGGAGAACCAGGATGAGATAAGGGTCTGCATCCAGATGGTACAAAACTGAAGACCACCAGACAGAGAATGAGTTAAACAATGGTAAGCCTGTCTGTATTAATGTTTATGTAATTATTATTTGTTGTTATGGATGGTAGTGTCAGTGACATTTATGTCTCCCTGCATAACCTGTGCTTGTCAGCATGAATGCTGGTGTGAGTGGTCTGCTATGAAACTGGCTAACTTCACATAGCTCATATAGAGGCTTACTGCATTGATATAACATTGCTGCTAAACGCCATTCTGTATATTTGTTATTTGTCATTAAGAAAACTGCATTTGTCATGAGTTATACATTCATAAAACAACATAAATATACTAAGACTTTGCTTGTTTGTCTTTCAGCTTTTTCCAGTTAGAGGTTGCCACAGCGGAACTCCGGTCTGCTAATGACTGGCAGTTGGTTTTTATGGTGTTGAGTTGCCAGCTCCATGCCCAACTATCAACGAAGACACACCCATTCAACGCATGTCTTTCAAATGCCCACTTGACCATGGGGAGGGCATGCAGACTCCACACAGAAGGCACTCCCAACCCAAGCCGAGAATCGAAAGGGAGAACCTCTTGCTGTGAGGCAACAACGCTACAGCTGCACCACTGCAGAAGTAATATACTAAGACCAAATAAAAGAAATCTCTAACAGCTTAGTGTTGCACAAAATGCCAAGGAAAAACAGATACATATATGTTTCCCTTTTAAGAAACTCGTGTATACTCAACTAATGATAACTAGCAATGCTTACTTTACCCCAGAAATACTCAAAAATGTCAACTTGGACGTTTCACCAAACTGTTCGTGCTGCTACTCACAAATAGCAGACCTATTCCATAGCTTCTGGAGCTGTAAATGTACTTATAAATTATGATGCTCACTGAGGGTCAGACTAGAGAAGATGGGATATTAAAAATCCATACTATCATGGAAATTTGCAGTTTTGCATATCACCTCTCAAAAATTACCCAAACTTAATCTGCATATACTATTTACCCTCTTCTCTTTAGTAAAGTTGTACATTACTCAGAACTGGTCACACAGAATCAAACTGTCATGGGAGGGCTTCAGAAATATAGTAATGTAGTATATATCAGCAAATAAACTGATAATGAATAACCAAAGTAAGCGTTCATATTTTCTAAAATACTGGAGTGATCTCCTGGATCATGTCTTAAAAGAATAGATAGACGAGAAAAGACAATTTAGTGTGAATATAAACTGAAAAGGGCATAAGACATATTCTTTCCTGAGTGTGTGTCTAAGCTAAACCTTGTATGTAGCACTTATAAATAGTATGTAAACTGTGACAAAGATATTAATCAGAAGTTATTTACGTAGCACTTGTATGTATTGTATATAAGAGTATTATCTATATTGTGTATTTTGTTGTAACACTGAAAATTCTCCTGCAACAAGTTGTACCTAAATATGACTGTAACTCGTCTACAATGTAATTGAATCATGGCTTGTAAAATGACTGGAATTGAAATATGCAAACAAAACAAGGGAAGAAGAAAAATAAAATTATTTGAAAAAAACAGATACATATATGTAAGTTTGTGCTGCAGACAGGCTATGACTGACTTGGTCAAAATAGAGCTTTTTGTACAGCATGACATACGGAGAAGGAGGAATGTTAGAGTGGGAACAGCATCATTAACTTGTCAATGACAAGTGTGGGATTAATCTCAGCTATCAGTAATGTGGTCAGTAAAACCTCAGATTTATAACCTATCTGAAAGAATAGCACCCCTACTGCTAAGGAAGATGAACAGCATGCTGGAATAAGGAGAAATACCCATATGATATGAGAACGGTAATCACTAGGATAAGATAGTGGGCATCATCTATATCATTATTAGGTATCTTTTCCATTGTGGCCACCACATACCTGAATGGATGTGACCTCATTTTATCATACCATCAGAAGGAGCAAATCATCAGACTACACTACTCTACTCTATCATACTAAATTGTAGTAGGATGTGACAAGGGTGTGAACAAGACTGGCCTTAGCGGTTGTGGGGTACAATTTGGACCATTGTGGTGGGGGCCGCTCAACTGATGCTACCATCTACCTCTCCAACCCTCCCTCCACTTGCTGGCTTCCAGGACTCAAGAATAGTTCTGATTAAGTAGCAGAAATATGTGCTATGGGGAATTAAAATGAAAAATATGTTTGTCAACTTCTGTTTTAACATGTCTTTTTATTTTTATTTAACATTTGTTTACCAGAAAAGTCCAACTTGAAACAAAGCCAATTTTCAGTGGAGGCCTGGGAAAAAAATGCTCCAGATGCATGTCTTTGTAATGTGGGAGGAAACCAGAGCACTCGGAAAAAAAACCCACAGGAATGCAGGGAGGATATGCAGACTCCACACAGAAGGCACCCCAGCCAAGAATTGAACTGGAGAACCTCTTACTGTGAGGTGACAACATAACTGCTGCACCACTGCGCCATCCAAAGACTGTAACATAGCATCCTTTTTAAAGATTTTTTTGTTCTTAAAAACAAAGTTAGGTTTGTAGCCAACTACTGATTTAATCTCTGGGTCCATTAATAATATCTGCCAGTGTTTCCTCATAATATCTTTTGTCTAACATTACTAGAGTAGACCAGAGGCACTCTCATAGAGGGAATATCCCTTTGCGTGACTGGTTTATCCCATGGACCTTCAGAGATGTAGGGGTTTCCTTGAGTAGTTCTTAAATCTGATATCCTTTCTAGGATGTTAGCAATATCTCTGGTGTTACATCCCCTATCTTTAAATCTGCTTTTTAACACATTTAATTCTTGTAAGAAACCTTCATCACTGGCATTTAATCTAGATGCCCTCACCTCTTGACCTTTGATGATGTTTTTAAATACATGCGTTGGGTGCATACTCTGTTGGTGCAAAAATGTATTTCTGTAACATGTTTTCCTAAACACCCTGGTATCCAACAGGCCATCTGGACTTTTTGAGATGCTAACATCCAAAAAAATCTATCTCTAAAAAAGATTTATGCATGCTGAATTTCAGGAAAGGTGTAGTGGTGTTTATATATTCATAAAATGCCAATAACTCATCATCACTCCCTTCCCATATCATAAATAAATCATCCACAAATCATCAATAAAAGGTGAGGTATCGTCTAGAAGGTGTATTCAGAATATGTTCTTCCTCACAAAAAGCCAAGACAATGTTGGTGTATCTTTTGGCACTGGAGACTTTGTGTCTACATGACTCTCCATCAGGTGGGGGCACTCTTGCTTACCAGTAAACATATTCCCAAACTTCTGCACTACTGCTCTGATCTCCTGAGCCTGGGAATGGGATAGCTGCACACTCTCCCCTAGTTTCTTCCTTCCACACTTCTTTTTTATATTTCTCTTTCTTCCATCTCCCTTTCATTTTTCCTTTATTTGACTCATTCCTTACCCACTAACTGTACATACTGTAAATACTTTGCTCTTTGTACATTATTTTCTCTATAGAAACATACTATATGATGTTATGACAGTGTGCAGGTACTTTCTTATTTTGCTGAGTGAATTTTTGTATCATGCTTACTTAGGATTACATTCATTTATGGTATACACTATCCTGACATACCTCTCTGCAAGCTTGCTCTTATGTTACTACTGTTGCAGTGATTTGATTAAAGTTTATTTGGTTGTATTTCTGGTTTACTGAGTCTGCAAATGATCTAGGGGATCAGTACTCTATTATGGTTATTCAACAAACAAACAAACAAGCAAATAAATAAGTAAAAAATATCTTTTTAAGTTAAGTACTCCACACATTCCAGCATCTCATGGAGGTGCTGCAGAAAACGCCAAGCTGACCATGCTACTAAGAAATGTGCTCAGTCTGAAGCATGAAGCTTGGTAAATTTTCCTGGCTTATCACAGTCACTTAGTCACATCTCCCATGCCCAAAGTCCTTTCATGCCTCAAAATACTTGACAAATGAGTCATTGTGGGACTGCACATAATGGTTATGGGAAGTAATGCTTTATTTACAAAGTATTTCAGCAAAACACCATAAAACTGTTGAACCCCCTCAGAATGTTCAGTATTAATAGCAGCAATAATCTTAGGCATCTTCTTAAAAATGACATTATTTACACATTGCCTCATGTATAGCTATTTCTGAAAACGTATTTTTATTTATTTATTTATTTTTAATTTGGTAAGTGGACTAATAAATGCAGATCTTTCTCAGATATATCCCAGGTCACAAGGACAAACAATAAAGATTACATGCAAGCAATAATGCCTGACAGGGTGCGTGTTTATGTGTAATTAACGCCCCCCCCCGGGCTGTTATGAGGCCTGACACCACAGGTGGAGGGCTTCTACACCCCTGTAAGGGCATTAATTACATATTAACACACACCCTGGAGGGCATTATTGCACTTAGAGAATGGGATATCTGAAAAATTATTGTGTTTTACTTACTTACTTATTTATTTATTTATTTATTTATTTATTTATTTTTTAAGTACTATATTATTTTCTTAGATATATTTTTGATGTAAAAAAGTTCCTCTGCCTAATGTTTCAAACTTGCTGTAGTGTATGTTAATGGTGTTAGAGGAAGCATTTTACATCCAAAATATAACACTTAAGAATATCCAAGTATTTACTTTTATTTTTGGTCCCTTACTCCTGAAATCTTTGGTTTGTTGCCAGTCATTGGCGATTGAAGTTACTAAATAATGACATACATTTGTGTTCAGATTATTATTTTCTACAGAAAATTAATACTGACAAATCCTATTAATTAAGCAAGTTTGTAATTTTATAAGAGCAGTAATTAAAATATGTTCCTATTTTTGAGATTTTGTTCCATCTTTATTTTAGGCTTTATCCAGATTTCTTCAGCTGAAAGGTCCAGGGGTATGCAAATGTCTTTACTGTCACTCTCACTCAGTCTCTCATGCACACTTCTGTTTCAGAAAATGTATGCTAACACAAATCCTAATAATCAAGTAAAATATGTTTCTATTTTGAGCCTTTGTCCCCTGTTTATTTTAGGTTTATCCAGATATTTTCAGGTAAGCGTCAACAGATCATACCTTTTAACTGTCCAGATTTTTGGCTCATATATTTGGTCCCATCCTCATAAAATGAGTAGTTTTTCTGGCAAACCACTGGGGATTGAAATCATTAAATAATGGCAGACATTTGAGTTTCAGACTTCATATCCTTCAGATAATACCTGCTAATGGAAATCCTGTTGTTCTAGCAAATTTCTAGGTTTATAAGAGCAATAATTAAAATTTGTCCTTATTTCTGATCGTTTGTCCCTCATTATTTGTGGCTCTGCCCAGATTCTTTGTGCTGAGACGTTGAGAGATGTAGCGAAGAGGTATGCAAACCTCTTAACTGATGCTGTTGCTGCCAGGGATTGCTCTCACTCTTCGCTCTCTCTCACACTCACCCACACGCACGCACGCACGCACACACACACACACACACACACACACACACACACACACACACACACACAGTCTGTTCTACTTTCATGCACACATTCACTCACCCACGCAGACAGAAACATAAACACACATATACACACGTGCATGCGCGCCACACTTTTTTCGGTTTCAGGTATTTTACATTCGCTAAACAGCAAAAACGCTGCTTAGTGAGTGCAAGATAATGGCTTGATCGATCTCTCACTCTCATACACACATACACTCTCACACACAGACATAAACACATACACATATATATATATATTTTTTATTTTACTTTTTCTTTATTATTTTACACTCACTAAACAGCAAAAGCACTGCTCAGTGAGTGTAAAATAATGGTAGCTGTTGGGTTTTTTAGTCTGAGCTCCAAGGCAGCTTTATATGCTGCTGTGAAGTGGCAGACTCATTTTTCAGCAGACATTACTTGTATATCAATACCCTATTGGAGAACATTCGTTCTCCAGTCAGGATGTGATCTACAAATTGTCCATTCTCTAAGCAGGGATAATTCAGAATAGTGACTAAGCATCATGTTTTGGCAGGTGGGACAAAATTAGAATGCTTTAAGGAATCCTAAGTGGATGTAGGGAGAACATGCAAAAATCAGACAGTTTATTCAGCTTTCTTAAATACATTTCCCTCAAAAACAGCTTTGCAGTCCAATCCAATTATTTTCTAGGTTTACATTTCTGCTTACCCTTCTGCTTTGTATTTGACTCTGAAACTGTGATACTCCTGCAATATATTTATGAATCAAACAGTTTCTGTTACTGTTACAGTTTTTCTACTTTCACCCACTGAATCATTTCATTTTCTGTCCATCTCTACATCCCACCACTTAGCATTTCACTTCTTTGAGATTTTTTCCTGATGTCTATGACTGCAGCAAGTACCTCTCTACCACGCTGTTGAATAGGTATCATTCTGTCACACGTCTTAGTGATCAAATGTTACCTCACATCATAGCGTGTTAGTTTTATTTACTTATTTTTATGCTTACACTGTTTTCAGAGTGTCTGAGACTGACTATTCTACAGTTATTTCTTGTAATTGTATTCATTAACAGCCAATCAAACCCCACGCCAGCAAGAGAAGCAAAAGAAAACATTCTACTTCTGCATCAGTTTTCTAGTTAAGCTTGGTCTTATTATATTCTTTAACAGAAAATGGGGAGATTCATAGTTTTGGGTTGAAAACTGTCGAGCACTTAATAACAGCAACTGATTTCTATGTGTGCAGGTGACAGAGTGAACCAAACAAGAGTCGTGAACCTGCAGGTACTTATACTGGACTAGATACTAGTGCAATGCGTAATAGGAAATGTTTGTTCCACTGACAAGACTTGTAACTATAAAGAAGAAAGACGTCCGGTAGGAAAATGTTCTGCACTTTGCTGTAGTGTCTCTAAAGCAGGTGTCTGGACCACATAAGGTAGAATGACCTTGTCATAGTGTAACGTGCAGCCCCCTGAAGGAATGGGGTCCTATTGGTCTAAATAGGTTCAACTGGCCTAAGACCTGCCTTAGGTGTGAAGCAACAGGTTGGACTGAGGAGTCCAACACATACACTGGCAAGAGTTTGTTCCATTTCAAGGATTGTGAATGTGGTCAGAATGGACCTTATTCTTACAGCTTCTAAGAAGGATGAGGAGAATCAGGATGGGATGAAGATATGCATCCTTGTGGTACAAAAATGAAGACCACTACAATGAGATTACAAATGCTGGTTTAATACCTGTAACCACGCACACATTTATGTTTATATATCTAACTAATAGTACGAAGGGATAGGGGTGTGAGTGATGTCTGTACCTCTGTTCGTAACCGGTACTCATCAATATGAATGTGGTGTAAGTGCACTTTTTTCCTGGATGGCTATCTCTGTGTGATACAGAGGCTTCTTGCTATGTAGCAACAATGGCACTAAAAGCCACTCTGTGTATCTGCTATTTGTGATTAAAGTTTTCCTTGTGTAAACAGCTATACATTCATCAAAGGTCATGGATGTATGAAGTAAAAGGAACATCTAACTGACTTCTGGTGTATTTCATTGGAAGGAAGCATCAAATACACAGTGGTGTCTATGGGCTCCATCCAAACTACTACAACCTTGGTCAGAAAATACCTCACTCTAACATGTTATCCAAAAGAAGAGAAAAGAAAAGAAAGAACAGTAACATAAGACAGAAGTACACCCAAATTCTTCTGCAGAACATGGTCAGGGACGAGTATGAGCAGTACCTAAATAAAAAGAACACCATCATTGCCGCAGTGGTAAGTTTGTGATTAATCTGATCTGCCAGCAACATGGTCAAATGAAACCTGAGTTGTACATTTTATATGGAGAATAGTATCCCAAATGCAGGCTCCCTTATGCTGTTGTCCTGCTTTAGGAGAGGAAAAGGATAATGAGAGGTTGGATTAGGATAAGAATCCGTGTTACCCAAGGATGAGGAGCAGTAGGACAGCATAAGGAGCACCAGCTGCACTGTAAAATGGGAATGCAACTTGAGCCGCCACATCCATGGACAGCTTCTGATACCATCTAAATGACTGTATTTCAAGATGGCAGTGCCCTCTTTTCTTCTGCTCAACAAACGTAGCAAGTAAAAACAAAGGAAAGCAAAAGGATGGAATGAGAACGGCAAGCTACACAATAACAAGTGTTTGCTTCACTTGAAATGCCACCATCTTGGACATATAAGATTTTAACTCAACATCTTATCAGAAGGATAGTGCATGCTTCATAGTGCTATGCCACAAATTATGCTGCTCTATAGCACTAGAATTTTCTATACTTTTCTTTTGGATAACATGTTAGAGTGAGGTCTTTTCTGACCAAGGTTGTAGTAGCTTGAATGAAGCCCATAGACACCATTGTGCATCTGATGCTCCCCTCCCATACAAGATGGGGTGATGATGATGATGATGCTACAACACAATGGCAATTATGAAGTATCTACTAATTGTTGATATGCATAGTGGTGCTTGACATTATTATATTGTTGCAGATGATTAGTATTTACAAATATGAATGGTAATGTGAGTGGATCTATGTGTATCTGGCCACCTTGATATAGTACAGAACCTTGCTGCAATAAAACAGCATGTTACTAAAATCCACTGTGTGTGTCTGATGTTTCTAATTAAGGTAGCTCCAAGCTCAATATAGCCTGACCCCGAAAGACACAAAAAGCACAAAGACAATGCCCTCACAGTGTGAGGGGAAGACCCACTTAGCCATAGTAAAAGGAGTGTCCATTCTAGTGTATTCCAAACTATTTTATGACTAGATAACTTACATAGGCTTATCAAAAACACTTATGTTTAAACTGGAACAAACCCATGTACTGTACAGTTCATCTTTGGCTGTACTGGCAGAACCAATGACTGTGGCTCACAAAATGATCCTGCCTGCCATTCAAAAACAAACTAGACCTCATCCTCTCAAATAATACCCTAAAATTTCCCAATCAGATTTCAGAATGCCATACCTCTTGAAATTTTCTTCCCACCCATGTACTGCATTCAGCTAAGAAAGTGCTAATAAAAACTAGCAATGTAAATTATTTTTCAAGAGGTAACTTCTTCAGAGGATTTCCACAATTAACCACTGACTTAATAAACCACAATCCTTTAAAAACAAACTAAAAATTTTACTCATACCCACACTGTAATGAGACATTTAAAACGGTGTAGCTTAGGTAAGAACTTGTATATCCCCTAATTTATCATATACATCAAAAACATAAATTGGGAGCTTTCACTGAGGAAACAACACAAAGGTGCTTCAACAAAGTATTAGTTTAAGGGTGTGCACACTTATGCAACCAGCGTATTGTACATTTTTTTATTTTTTATATTTTTTCCCCTAACAGATTTGTTTATTTTTCAATTGAATTGTACTGGTTATAGGTCTAAATATGGGAAAAGTTTTGAAATTATTTATTCTGGTCTCATTTTTTATATCCAAAACATGGTATTTTAACTGAGGTGTGTACACTTTTTATATCCACTGCATGTCTCTGATGAAAACAGGTAACCTGTAAATGGTTCATCTCCCAGGCCCATGCTTACACTTATCAAGGGTATCAGAACTCGTCATAGATTTGAGATGCATGGCTAGGCTTAAAAAGCCCCTTGTGGTCATTAGCCTAATAAACACTTATGAACCTATGAACCTATGAGACATCTGTCAGATGCTTCTGATCTGGTTCTGGGGACAGAGGTGGGGAAATAGAGCCCTGGGTTACTCTTCACCAGTGTTTCCCATAAATTAGTTGTTTCTTCTGAAAGCAGATTGAGGAATATCACCTGTTCCAAGAGGTGATCACTACAATCCCATAAACTTCTTAGATACCACTAGAGCTTCCCATATATAACTTACCAGGATGACTATCAGAAAGAAAGAAAGCAGACAGGACCCTCACCCCAGGTCCTTCAGAAGTATTCTAGATGTTAAATAACATTTTAGGGAGGGTATAAGGAAAACAAAATCATGCTGGGAACAGGAAAGTCATCCCTGGTTTGGCATCTATGTCTCTAATGGACACAGGCAACCTGTAAATGGCTCATCTCCAAGGCACTAGCCTGTAAATGTTTCATATTCCAAGCCCCTGCTTACACTTATCAAGGTTATCAGAACTTGTTGGAGATTTGGGTTGCATGGCTAGGATTAAAAAAGCTGTTGTGGTCATTAGCCTAGTGAACACCTATGAACCTATGAATCTATGTAAGCTAGCTGTTTAACCCCTTCTCTTCCAGTGTCCTTTGCTAACATATATACATACAGTCTTACATGTATATTCCTTTTCTGTCCAGTAGAATCCACTGTTGATACATTTTTTTAACATTAGTAACTTTACAAACACATTTTGCTTTTCAAATGCCATACAGTTTTAATACATTTGTAACATAAGCATATGTACAAATCAGTTTGATATTAAAATGCCATAGAGTTATAATACATTTGTAACACAAGCATCTTGTGTAAATCAGTTTGATATTCAAAAGGCATATCATTCTTTACAGAACTCCAGCTGGCTATGCTGGCACTAGTCCATTATCATCACAACAGCCAAACTATTTTTCTGTTTAGTTACATTACATTATATTTTGTCTCTACCCAGCTAAGTGAATTTTGTCTTACATCAGCTGCAGTTTTTGCTTTAAATTTATATTTAATTCACTTTAAAATAAAGGGCAAGACATAAACCACATAACATAAGT